>NC_053023.1:190225004-190378153 GCF_003073215.2 Triticum urartu
CTTTGTTGCATGTTGAGGGATAGTTATGTGATCCAATTATGATATTATTGTTGAGAGGACTTGCACTAGTGAAAGTATGAACCCTAGGCCTTGTTTCCTAGCATTGCAATACCGTTTACGCTCACTTTTATCATTAGTTACCATGCTGTTTTTATAATTTCAGATTACAAATACTATTATCTACTATCCATATTGCACTTGTATCACCATCTCTTCGCCGAACTAGTGCACCTATACAATTTACCATTGTATTGGGTGTGTTGGGGACACAAGAGACTCTTTGTTATTTGGTTGCAGGGTGGCTTGAGAGAGACCATCTTCAACCTATGCCTCCTACGGATTGATAAACCTTAGGTCATCCACTTGAGGGAAATTTGCTACTGTCCTACAAACCTCTGCACTTGGAGGCCCAACAACGTCTACAACAAGAAGGTTGTGTAGTAGACATCAAGCTCTTTTCTGGCGCCGTTGCCGGGGAGGTTAGCGCTTGAGGGTATATCTTTAGATCTTGCAATCGAGTCTTTTAGTTTCTTGTTTTATGACTAGTTTAGTTTATAAAAGAAAAATATAAAAAATGGAATTGAGTTTGTCTCATAGGCTTCACCTTTTTAATATCTTTCGTGAGTATGATGGAAAGGATAATTGTGCTCAAGTGCTAGAAGAACAAATCTATAAAATGTTTGGCACTAAATATTTGAATTATGAGCATGATTGCAATGTTGTTAGTATGAATTCCTTGAATATCCATGATGCTAATGATATGCAAAGACACAAGCTTGGGGAAGCTATGTTTTATGAAGATGATATTTTTTGTCCCCCAAGTTTTGATGAGCAAATTTATTATGATGAAAGCATGCATCCTATCTATGATGATTATTGTGATGACACATATGCTTTAAAGAATAATGATAACCATGAAAATTGTCATCTTGATCTTAATTTTCAATCACATGATAGTTATTTTGTTGAGTTTGCTCCCACTACTATTCATGATAAGAATTTTTCTTATGTGGGGAGTAGTAAATTTTCTATGCTTGTAGATCATGAAAAGAATGCTTTATGTGACAGTTATATTGTTTGTGATGCTACTGAAAATTATTATGAGGGAGGAACATATGCTTGTAGGAATTGCAATAATATCAAGTTTCCTCTCTATGTGCTTAAAGTTTTGAAGTAATGCTTGTTTTACCTTCCTATGCAAGTTGACTCTTGTTCCCACAAGTTGTTTGCTCACAAAATCCCTATGCATAGGAAGTGGGTTAGACTTAAATGTGCTAGTAATATTCTTCATGATGCTCTCTTTATGTTTCAATTCTTATCTTTTATGTGAGCATCATTGAAATCATCATGCCTAGCTAGGGGCGTTAAACGATAGCGCTTGTTGGGAGGCAACCCAACTTTATTTTTGTTCCTTGCTTTTTGTTCCTGTTTAGTAATAAATAATTCATATAGCCTCTGTTTAGATGTGGTTTTATACTTTTAATTAGTGTTTGTGCCAAGTAGAACCTTTTGGGAAGACTTGGGGGAAGTCTTTGTGATCATGCTGTAAAAAACAGAAACTTTAGCGCTCACGATAATTGCTGCCATTTTTTATTGGAGAGTGATATTTAGTTAATTCTTTTTTCAGATGATTAATAGATAAATTCCTAAGGTCCATAAATTTATTTGAGAATTTTATGAGTTCAAGAAGTATACGTTTGATCCAGATTACTACAGACTGTTCTGTTTTTGACAGATTCTGTTTTTCGTGTGTTGTTTGCTTATTTTGATGAATCTATGGCTAGTAAAATAGTTTATAAACCATAGAGAAGTTGGAATACAGTAGGTTTAACACCAATATAAATAAATAATGAGTTCATTACAGTACCTTGAAGTGGTGATTTACTTTCTTATACTAACGGAGCTTACGAGTTTTCTGTTAAGTTTTGTGTTGTGAAGTTTTCAAGTTTTGGGTAAGGATTCGATGGACTATGGAATAAGGAGTGGAAAGAGCCTAATCTTGGGGATGCCCAAGGCACCCCAAGGTAATATTCAAGGACAACCAAGAGCCTAAGCTTGGGGATGCCCCGGAAGGCATCCCCTCTTTCGTCTTCGTTCATCGGTAACTTTACTTGGAGCTATATTTTTATTCACCACATGATATGTGTTTTGCTTGGAGCGTCAATTTATTTTGTTTGGATTTGCTTTATGTTTGAGTAAAATACCAATATCTGAAATTATTAAATGTTAGAGAGTCTTCACATAGTTGCATAATTATTAAACTATTCATTGATCTTCACTTATATCTTTCGGAGTAGTTTGTTGTTACCTTGGGGTGCCTTGGGCATCCCCAAGCTTAGGCTCATGGTGGTAGTTTTATTTTGAAGAAATAGATGAACTCTCATGTTTCACTTAGATTATTTCGAGAGTCTTAAATAGCATGGTAATTTGCTTAAAATCCTAATATGCTAGGTATTCAAGAATAATAAAATTCTCTTATGAGTGTGTTGAATACTATGAGAAGTTTGACACTTGATAATTGTTTTGAGATATGGAGATGGTGATATTAGAGTCATGCTAGTTGAGTAGTTGTGAATTTGAGAAATACTTGTGTTGAAGTTTGTGATTCCCGTAGCATGCACGTATGGTGAACCGTTATGTGATGAAGTCGGAGCATGATTTATTTATTGATTGTCTTCCTTATGAGTGGCGATCGGGGACGAGCGATGGTCTTTTCCTACCAATCTATCCCCCTAGGAGCATGCGTGTAATACTTTGCTTTGATAACTTGTAGATTTTTGCAATAAGTATATGAGTTCTTTATGACTAATGTTGAGTCCATGGATCATACGCACTCTCACCCTTCCACCATTGCTAGCCTCTCCAATACCGCGCACCTTTCGCCGGTATCATAAACCCACCATATACCTTCCTCAAAACAGCCACCATACCTACCTATTATGGTATTTCCATAGCCATTCCGAGATATATTGCCATGCAACTTTCCACCGTTCCATTATTATGACATGCTTCATCATTGTCATATTGCTTTGCATGATCATGTAGTTGACATCGTATTTGTGGCAAAGCCACCATTCATAATTCTTTCATACATGTCACTCATGAGTCATTGCACATCCCGGTACACCGCCGGAGGCATTCATATAGAGTCATATCTTGCTCTAAGTATCGAGTTGTAATTCTTGAGTTGTAAGTAAATAAAAGTGTGATGATCATCATTATTAGAGCATTGTCCCAGTGAGGAAAGGATGATGGAGACTATCATTCCCCCATAAGTCGGGATGAGACTCCGGACGAAAAAAAATAAAATAAAAGAGGCCAAAGAAGCCCAAATAAAAAAAGAGAAAAGAGGCCATAAAAAGAGAAAAGGCCCAAATAAAAAAATAAAAAAAATGAGAGAAAAAGAGAGAAGGGGCAATGCTACTATCCTTTTACCACACTTGTGCTTCAAAGTAGCACCATGATCTTCATGATTGAGAGTCTCCTATGTTGTCACTTTCATATACTAGTGGGAATCTTTCATTATAGAACTTGGCTTGTATATTCCAATGATGGGCTTCCTCAAAATGCCCTAGGTCTTCGTGAGCAAGTGAGTTGGATGCACACCCACTAGTTTCTTTTGTTGAGCTTTCATATACTTATAGCTCTAGTGCATCTGTTGCATGGAAATCCCTACTCACTCACATTGATATCTATTGATGGGCATCTCCATAGCCCATTAATACGCCTAGTTGATGTGAGACTATCTTCTCCTTTTTTTCTGCACAACCACCATTCTATTCCACCTATAGTGCTATGTCCATGGCTCACGCTCATGTATTGCGTGAAGATTAAAGAAGTTTGAGAACATCAAAAGTATGAAACAATTGCTTGGCTTGTCATTGGGGTTGTGCATGAGTTAAATACTTTGTGTGGTGAAGATAGAGCATAGCCAGACTATATAATTTTGTAGGGATAGCTTTCTTTGGCCATTTTATTTTGAGAAGACATAATTGCTTTATTAGTATGCTTGAAGTATTATTATTTTTATGTCAATACGAACTTTTGTCTTGAATCTTTCGAATCTGAATATTCATATCACAAGTAAGAAGAATTACATTGAAATTATGCCAACTAGCATTCCACATCAAAAATTATCTTTTTATCATTTATCTACTCGAGGACGAGCAGGAATTAAGCTTGGGGATGCTTGATACGTCTCCAACATATCTATAATTTTTGATTGCTCCATGCTATATTATCTACTGTTTTAGGCAATATTGGGCTTTATTTTCCACTTTTATATTACTTTTGGGACTAACCTATTAACCGGAGGCCCAGCCAGATTTGTTGTTTTATGCCTATTTCAGTGTTTCGAAGAAAAGGAATATCAAACGTAGTCGAAACGGAACGAAATCAACTGGAGAAGTTATTTTTGGAACGAAAGCCACCAGATAGACTTGGACTCCACGTCAAGAGATACGGGAGGTGCTCACGAGGGTGGGGGGCGCACCCACCCCCCTAGGGCGCGCCCCCTGCCTCGTGGGGCCCCCGTAGCTCCTCCGACGTATCCCTGCACCCATATATACCTATGTACCCTAAAACTTCCAGAACGCAACATAGATCAGGAGTTCCGCCTCCAGAAGCCTCTGTAGCCACCGAAAACCAATCTAGACCCGTTCCGGCACCCTGCCGGGGGGGGATCCTTCTTCGGTGGCCATCTTCAACATCCCGGTGCTCTCCATGACGAGGAGGGATTAGTTCTCCCTCGGGGCTGAGGGTATGTACCAGTAGCTATGTGTTTGATCTCTCTCTCTCTCTCTCGTGTTCTTGAGATGATACAATCTTGATGTATCGTGAGCTTTGCTATTATATTTGGATCCTATGATGTTTCTTCCCCCCTCTTCTCTCTTGTAATGAATTGAGTTTCCCCTTTGAAGTAATCTTATTGGATTGAGTCTTTAAAGATTTGAGAACACTTGATGTATGTCTTGCCGTGGATATCTGTGGTGACAATGGGATACCACGTGCCACTTGATGTATGTTTTGGTGACCAACTTGCGGGTTTCGTGACATTGGGAACCTATGCATAGGGGTTGGCACACGTTTTCGTCGTGATTCTCCGGTAGAACTTTGGGGCACTCTTTGAGGTCCTTTGTGTTGGTTGAATAGATGAATCTGAGATTGTGTGATGCATATCGTATAATCATACCCACGGATACTTGAGGTGACATTGGAGTATCTAGGTGACATTAGGGTTTTGGTTGATTTGTGTCTTAAGGTGTTATTCTAGTACGAACTCTAGGGATGTTTGTGACACTTATAGGAATAGCCCAACGGATTGATTGGAAAGAATAACTTTGAGGTGTTTCGTACCCTACCATAATTCTCTTCGTTCGTTCTCCGCTATTAGTGACTTTGGAGTGACTCTTTGTTGCATGTTGAGGGATAGTTATGTGATCCAATTATGATATTATTGTTGAGAGAACTTACACTAGCGAAAGTATGAACCCTAGGCCTTGTTTCAACGCATTGCAATACCGTTTACGCTCCACTTTTATCATTCGTTACCTTGCTGTTTTTATATTTTCATATTACAAAAACTATTATCTACCATCCATATACCACTTGTATCACCATCTCTTCGCCGAACTAGTGCACCTATACAATTTACCATTGTATTGGGTGTGTTGGGGACACAAGAGACTCTTTGTTATTTGGTTGCAGGGTTGCTTGAGAGAGACCATCTTCATCCTACGCCTCCTACGGATTGATAAACCTTAGGTCATACACTTGAGGGAAATTTGCTACTGTCCTACAAACCTCTGCACTTGGAGGCCCAACAACATCTACAAGAAGAAGGTTGTGTAGTAGACATCAAGCTCTTTTCTGGCGCCGTTGCCGGGGAGGTGAGTGCTTGAAGGTATATCTTTAGATCTAGCAATCGAGTCTTTTAGTTTCTTGTTTTATCACTATTTTAGTTTATAAAAGAAAACTATAAAAATGGAATTGAGTATGTCTCATACGCTTCATATTTTTAATATTTTTCGTGAGTATGATGGAAAGGAAAATTGTGCCAAAGTGCTAGAAGAAGAATGCATTAGAATGTTTGGCACTAAATATTTGAATAGTGAGCATTATTGCAATGTTGTTAGTATGAATTCCTTGAATATCTATGATGCTAATGATATGCAAAGCCACAAGCTTGGGGATGCTATGTTTGATGAAGATGATATTTTTTGTCCCCCAAGTTTTGATGGGAAAATTTATTATGATGAAAGCATGCCTCCTATTTATGATGATTATATTGATGAAAGTGGATTTGGAGAGGTCATGACTTTATTTTGTGATGAATCCACTATTCCGGAAGAGGTTCCAATTGATTATGAGAGCAAAGTTGCTATTTATGATGATTATTGTGATGACACGTATGCTTTAAAGAATAATGATAACCATGAAACTTGTCATCTTGATCTTAATTTTCAATCACATGATAATTATTTTGTTGGGTTTGCTCCCACTATTATTCATGAGAAGAATTTTGCTTATGTGGAGAGTAATAAAATTTCTATGCTTGTGGATCATGAAAAGAATGCTTTAGGTGCTGGTTATATTGTTGAATTCATTCATGATTCTACTGAAAATTATTATGAGGGAGGAATATATGCTTGTAGGAATTGCAATAATGTCAAGTTTCCTCTCTATGTGCTTAAAGTTTTGAAGTTATGCTTGTTTTACCTTCCTATGCAAGTTGATTCTTGTTCCCACAAGTTGTTTACTCACAAAATCCCTATGCATCAGAAGTGGGTTAGTCTTAAATGTGCTAGTCATATTCTTCATGATGCTCTCTTTATGTTTCAATTCTTATCCTTTATGTGAGCATCATTGAAATCAGCATGCCTAGCTAGGGGTGTTAAACGATAGCACTTGTTGGGAGGCAACCCAAATTTATTTTTGTTCTTTGCTTTTTGTTCCTATTTAGTAATAAATAAATCATCTAGCCTCTGTTTAGATGTGGTTTTATGCTTTTAGTTAGTGTTTGTGCCAAGTAGAACCTTTGGGAAGACTTGGGGGAAAGTCTTGTTGATCATGCTGTAAAAAAACAGAAACTTTAGCGCTCACGAGAACTGCTGCCATTTTTATTTGGAGAGCGAGATTTAGTTAATTCTTTTTGCAGATGATTAATAGATAAATTCTTCAGGTCCAGAAATTTATTTGAGAATTTTATGAGTTCCAGAAGTATACGTTTGATCCAGATTACTACAGACTATTCTGTTTTTGACAGATTCTGTTTTCATTGTGTTGTTTGCTTATTTTGATGAATCTATGGCTAGTAAAATAGTTTATAAACCATAGAGAAGTTGGAATAAAGTAGGTTTAACACCAATATAAATAAAAATGAGTTCATTACAGTACCTTGAAGTGGTGATTTATTTTCTTATACTAACGGACCTTACGAGTTTTCTGTTAAGTTTTGTGTTGTGAAGTTTTCAAGTTTTGGGTAAATATTCGATGGAATATGGAATAAGGAGTGGCAAGAGCCTAAGCTTGGGGATTACCAAGGCACCCAGAGGTAATATTAAAGGATAGCCAAGAGCCTAAGCTTGGGGATGCCCCGGAAGGCATCCCCTCTTTCGTCTTTGTTCATCGGTAACTTTACTTGGAGCTATATTTTTATTCACCACATGATATGTGTTTTGCTTGGAGCGTCAATTTATTTTGTTAGGATTTTCTTGATGTTATTTATAACAATGTTTTGCATCTTTTATTTCAATAAAAGTGGCATTGATAGTCTTTACTATGCCTATTTTAGAAGTCCACATGTTGCTGTTTGAAAACAAAAAGTTTACCGCTGTTGCAATAATTCCCTAGAAAAGTCAGAATGTGATAAAATGTTTAAACCTTTTGAATATTAAGCTATGATAAATTTACTACAGTGGGAATTTTATTTCATAATTTTTGGAGCTAGGGAAGTATGGATGTTGCTGCATTCTTTACAGACTATCCTGTTTAGGCAGATTGCTGTTATGTTTGCATTGTTTGCATATGTTTGCTTCTTTAATGATTCTATTTGAGGATAGGACTATTAAATATGCAGAGGCATTTAGTATGCAATGTTAAATAATAATTTTAGTGATTTGCTACTGTAGAGTATGATAAGGTTTTGGCAATGGTTTATACTAACTTATCTCACGAGTCCTTGATTAGTTTTGTGTGGATGAAGCTTTTGAGATTTAGGGGAGACCGTGATATGAGAGGAATTAAGGAGACACAAAAGCTCAAGCTTGGGATGCCCAAGGCACCCTAAGATAATATTTCAATAAGTCTCAAGATTCTAAGCTTGGGGATACCCCGGTTGGCATCCCACCTTTCTTCTTCAACAACTATCGGTTAGTATCGGTTGATCCTAAGTTTTTGCTTCTTCACATGATGTTTGCTATTCTTAGAATGTAATTTTATTTTGCTTTGCATGCTGTTTGAATAGAATACCAAGATCTGAAATTATTAAATGTTAGAGAGTCTTCACATAGTTGCATAATTATTCGACCACTCATTGATCTTCACTTAGATCTTTCGGAGTAGTTTGTCGGTTGCTCTAGTGCTTCACTTATATCTTATAGAGCATGGTGGTAGTTTTATTTTGAAGAAATAGGTGAACTCTCATGCTTCACTTATATTAGTTTGAGAGTCTTAAATAGCATGGTAATTTGCTTAAAATCCTAATATGCTAGGTATACAAGATTAATAATAAAATTCTCTTATGAGTGTTTTGAATACTAAGAGAAATTTGATACTTGATAATTGTTTTGAGATATGGAGATGGTGATATTAGAGTCATGCTAGTTGAGTGGTTATGAATTTGAGAAATACTTGTGTTGAAGTTTGTGATTCCCGTAGCATGCATGTATGGTGAACCGTTATGTGATGAAGTCGGAGCATGATTTATTTATTGATTGTCTTCCTTATGAGTGGCGGTCGGGGACGAGCGATGGTCTTTTCCTACCAATCTATCCCCCTAGGAGCATGCGCGTAATACTTTGCTTTGATAACTTGTAGATTTTTGCAATAAGTATATGAGTTCTTTATGACTAATGTTGTGTCCATGGATCATATGCACTCTCACCCTTCCACCATTGCTAGCCTCTCTAATACCGCACACCTTTCGCTGGTATCATACACCCACCATATACCTTCCTCAAAACAGCCACCATACCTACCTATTATGGCATTTCCATAGCCATTCCGAGATATATTGCCATGCAACTTTCCACCGTTCCGTTATTATGACACACTCCATCATTGTCATATTGCTTAGCATGATCATGTAGTTGACATCGTATTTGTGGCAAAGCCACCATTCATAATTCTTTCATACATGTCACTCATGAGTCATTTCACATCCTGGTACACCGCTGGAGGCATTCATATAGAGTCATATCTTGTTCTAAGAATCAAGTTGTAATTCTTGAGTTGTAAGTAAATAAAAGTGTGATGATCATCATTATTAGAGCATTGTCCCAGTGAGGAAAAGATGATGGAGACTATGATTCCTCCACAAGTCGGGATGAGACCCCGGATGAAAAAAAAGAGGCCATAAAAAAAGAGAAAAGGCCCAAATAAAAAAATGAGAGAAAAAGAGATAAGGGGCGATGCTACTATCCTTTTTCCACACTTGTGCTTCAATGTAGCACCATGATCTTCATGATAGAGAGTCTCCTATGTTGTGACTTTCATATACTAATGGGAATCTTTCATTATAGAACTTGGCTTGTATATTCCAATGATGGGCTTCCTCAAATTGCCCTAGGTCTTCATGAGCAAGCAAGTTGGATGCACACCCACTTAGTTTGTTTTTGAGCTTTCATATACTTATAGTTCCAGTGCATCCGTTGCATGGCAATCCCTACTCACTCACATTGATATCTATTAATGGGCACCTCCATAGCCTGTTGATACGCCTAGTTGATGTGAGACTATCTTCTCCTTTTTGTCTTCTCCACAACCACCATTCTATTCCATCTAAAGTGCTATATCCATGGCTCACGCTCATGTATTGCGTGAAGATTGAAAAAGTTTGAGAACATCAAAAGTATGAAACAATTGCTTGGCTTGTCATCGGGGTGGTGCATGATTTAAATACTTTGTGTGGTGAAGATAGAGCATAGCCAGACTATATGATTTTGTAGGGATAGCTTCCTTTGGCCATGTTATTTTGAGAAGACATGATTGCTTAGTTAGTATGCTTGAAGTATTATTATTTTTATGTCAATATTAAACTTCTGTCTTGAATCTTATGGATTTGAATATTCATACCACAATTAAGAAGAATCACATTGAAATTATGCCAAGTAGCACTCCGCATCAAAAATTCTGTTTTTATCATTTACCTACTCGAGGACGAGCAGGAATTAAGCTTGGGGATGCTTGATATGTCTCCAACGTATCTATAATTTTTGATTGCTCCATGCTATATTATCTTCTGTTTTGGACATTATTGGGATTTATTATCCACTTTTATCATTATTTTTGGGACTAACCTATTAACCGGAGGCCCAGCCCAGATTGCTGTTTTATGCCTATTTTCAGTGTTTCGAAGAAAAGGAATATCAAACAGAGTCGAAACGGAACGAAATCAACTGGAGAAGTTATTTTTGGAAGGAAAGCCACGGATAGACTTGGACTCCACGTCAGGAGATAGGAGGTGCTCACGAGGGTGGGGCGCGCCCCCCTAGGGCGCCCCCTGCCTCATGGGGCCCCCGTAGCTCCTCCGACGTCACTTCCTGCACCCATATATACCTACGTCGTACCTAAAACTTCCAGAAGCACAATAGATCGGGAGTTCCGCCGCCAGAAGCCTCCGTAGCCACCGAAAACCAATCTAGACCCGTTCCGGCACCCTGCCGGAGGGGGAATCCTTCTGGTGGCCATCTTCATCATCCCGGTGCTCTCCATGACGAGGAGGGAGTAGTTCTCCTCGGGGCTGAGGGTATGTACCAGTAGCTATGTGTTTGATCTCTCTCTCTCTCTCTCGTGTTCTTGATTGATACGATCTTGATGTATCGCGAGCTTTGCTATTATAGTTGGATCCTATGATGTTTCTCCCCCTCTACTCTCTTGTAAATTGAGTTTCCCCTTTGAAGTTATCTTATCGGATTGAGTCTTTAAAGATTTGAGAACACTTGATGTATGTCTTGCCGTGGATATCTGTGGTGACAATGGGATATCACGTGATTCACTTGATGTATGTTTTGGTGATCAACTTGCGGGTTCCGCCCATGAACCTATGCATAGGGATTGGCACACGTTTTCGTCGTGATTCTCCGGTAGAAACTTTGGGGCACTCTTTGAGGTCCTATGTGTTGGTTGAATAGATGAATCTGAGATTGTGTGATGCATATCGTATAATCATACCCACGGATACTTGAGGTGACATTGGAGTATCTAGGTGACATTAGGGTTTTGGTTGATTTGTGTCTTAAGGTGTTATTCTAGTACGAACTCTAGGGCTGTTTTTGACACTTATAGGAATAGCCCAACGGATTGATTGGAAAGAATAACTTTGAGGTGGTTTCGTACCCTACCATAATCTCTTCGTTTGTTCTCCGCTATTAGTGACTTTGGAGTGACTCTTTGTTGCATGTTGAGGGATAGTTATGTGATCCAATTATATTATTGTTGAGAGACTTGCACTAGTGAAAGTATGAACCCTAGGCCTTTTCCTAGCATTGCAATACCTTTTACGCTCACTTTTATCATTAGTTACCTTGCTGTTTTTATATTTCAGATTACAAAACTATATCTACTATCCATATTGCACTTGTATCACCATCTCTTCGCCGAACTAGTGCACCTATACAATTTACCATTGTATTGGGTGTGTTGGGGACACAAGAGACTCTTTGTTATTTGTTGCAGGGTTGCTTGAGAGAGACCATCTTCATCCTACGCCTCCTACGGATTGATAAACCTTAGGTCATCCACTTGAGGGAAATTTGCTACTGTCCTACAAACCTCTGCACTTGGAGGCCCAACAACGTCTACAAGAAGAAGGTTGTGTAGTAGACATCACGCCGAAATATTCAAGAGATAACGTCTAACTCGATCCCGAAGGCATCCCACCTCTTTCTTCAACAAGTATCGGTATGTTTAGATTCGTTTCGTTCATCGATATGTGCAATCTTGGAGCGTCTTTTGCATTTAGTTTTCATTTTTCTTTTATGCACCATACTGGTATGAGATAGTCCTTGGTTGATTTATAGAATGCTCTATTGCACTTCACTTATATCTTTTGAGTATGGCTTTATAGAATGCTTCATGTGCTTCACTTATATCATTTGAAGTTTGGATTGCCTGTTTCTCTTTACATAGAAAACGCCATTTGTAGAATGCTCTTTTGCTTCACTTATATTTGTTAGAGGGTGGGCATATCTTTTGTAGAAAGAATTAAACTCTCTTGCTTCACTTATATCTATTTAGAGATGACAGGAATTGGTCATTCACATGGTTAGTCATAAAATCCTACATAAAACTTGTAGATCACTGAATATGATATGTTTGATTCCTTGCAATAGTTTTGCGATATAAAGATGGTGATATTAGAGTCATGCTAGTTGAGTAGTTGTGATTTAGAAATACTTGTGTTAGTTTGTGATTCCCGTAGCATGCACGTATGATGAACCGTTATGTGATGAAGTCGGAGCATGATTTATTTATTGATGTCTTCCTTATGAGTGGCGGTCGGGGACGAGCGATGGTCTTTTCCTACCAATCTATCCCCCTAGGAGCATGCGCGTAGTACTTTGTTTCGATAACTATATAGATTTTTGCAATAAGTATGTGAGTTCTTTATGACTAATGTTGAGTCCATGGATTATACGCACTCTCACCCTTCCACCATTGCTAGCCTCTCTAGTACCGCGCAACTTTTGCCGGTACCTTAAACCCACCATATACCTTCCTCAAAACAGCCACCATACCTACCTATCATGGCATTTCCATAGCCATTCCAAGATATATTGCCATGCAACTTCCATCATCATCATATACATGACTTGAGCATTCATTGTCATATTGCTTTGCATGATCGTAAGATAGCTAGCATGATGTTTTCATGGCTTGTCCGTTTTTTGATGTCATTGCTACGCTAGATCATTGCACATGGTACACCGCCGGAGGCATTCATATAGAGTCATATCTTTGTTCTAGTATCGAGTTGTAATATTGAGTTGTAAGTAAATAAAAGTGTGATGATCATCATTATTAGAGCATTGCCCCAGTGAGGAAAGGATGATGGAGACTATGATTCCCCCACAAGTCGGGATGAGACTCCGGACTTTAAAAATAAATAAAAGAGGCCAAAGAAGCCCAAATAAAAAAGAGGCCAAAGAAGCCCACCAAAAAAAAAACAAAAAAATGAGAGAAAAAGAGAGAAGGGGCAATGTTACTATCCTTTTACCACACTTGTGCTTCAGAGTAGCACCATGTTCTTCATATAGAGAGTCTCTTGAGTTATCACTTTCATATACTAGTGGGAATTTTCATTATAGAACTTGGCTTGTATATTCCGATGATGGGCTTCCTCAAATGCCCTAGGTCTTCATGAGCAAGCAAGTTGGATGCACACCCACTTAGTTGTTTGAGCTTTCATACACTTATAGCTCTAGTGCATCCGTTGCATGGCAATCCCTACTCACTCACATTGATATCTATTGATGGGCATCTCCATAGCCCGTTGATACGCCTAGTTGATGTGAGACTATCTTCCTTTTTGTCCTCTCCACAACCACCATTCTATTCCACCTATAGTGCTATGTCCATGGCTCACGCTCATGTATTGCGTGAAGATTGAAAAAGTTTGAGAACATCAAAAGTATGAAACAATTGCTTGGCTTGTCATCGGGGTTGTGCATGATTTAAATATTTTGTGTGGTGAAGATGGAGCATAGCCAGACTATATGATTTTGTAGGGATAACTTTCTTTGGCCATGTTATTTTGAAAAGACATGATTGCTTTATTAGTAGGCTTGAAGTATTATTGTTTTTATGTCAAATGATAGACTATTGCTTTGAATCACTCCGTCTTAATATTCATGCCATGATTAGATACATGATCAAGATTATGCTAGGTAGCATTCACATCAAAAATTATCTTTTTTATCATTTACCTACTCGAGGACGAGCAGGAATTAAGCTTGGGATGCTGATACGTCTCCGTCGTATCTATAATTTTGGATTGTTCCATGCCAATATTCTACAACTTTCATATACTTTTGGCAACTTTTTATACTATTTTTGGGACTAACATATTGATCCAGTGCCCAGTGCCAGTTCCTGTTTGTTGCATGTTTTGTTTCACAGAATATCCATATCAAACGGAGTCCAAACGGGATAAAAATGACGGAGATTTTTTGGAATATATATGATTTTGGGAAGAAAAATCCACGCGAGACGGTGCCCGAGGGGCGCACGAGGCAGGGCGGCCCCAGCCCTGGGCGCGCCCCTGACCCTCGTGGCCACCCCGTAAGGCGGTTGGCCCTTCTTTCGCCGCAAGAAAAATATCCAGGATAGAGATCTGTTAAAATTTCAGCCCAATCGGAGTTACGGATCTCCGGAATATAAGAAACGGTGAAAGGGCAGAATCGAGAACGCAGAAACAGAGAGAGACAGATCCAATCTCGGAGGGGCTCTCGCCCCTCCCCGCCATGGAAGGCCAAGGACCAGAGGGTGAAACCCTTCTCCCATCTAGGGAGGAGGTCAAGGAAGAAGAAAGAGAAGGGCCTCTCCCCCTTCTCTTCGGTGGCGCCGAGAACGCTCGGGGCCATCATCATCACCGCAATCTTCACCAACAACTTCACCGCCATCATCACCAACTCTTCCCCCCTCTATGCAGTCGGTGTAATCTCTCTTACCCGCTGTAATCTCTACTTAAACATGGTGCTCAACGCTATATATTATTTCCCAATGATGTATGGCTATCCTATGATGTTTGAGTAGATCAGTTTTGTCCTATGGGCTATTTGATGATCAGATTGGTTTGAGTTGCATGTTTTATTATTGGTGCTGTCCTATGGTGCTCTCCGTGTCGCGCAAGCGTGAGGGATCCCCGCTGTAGGGTGTTGCAATACGTTCATGATTCGCTTATAGTGGGTTGCGTGAGTGACTGAAACACAAACCCGAGTAAGGGGGTTGTTGCGTATGGGATAAAGAGGACTTGATGCTTTAATGCTATGGTTGGGTTTTACCTTAATGATCTTTAGTAGTTGCGGATGCTTGCTAGAGTTCCAATCATAAGTGCATATGATCCAAGTAGAGAAAGTATGTTAGCTTATGCCTCTCCCTCATATAAAATTGCAATAATGATTACCGGTCAGTTATCGATTGCCTAGGACAAATAACTTTCTCGTAACAAAAAGCTCTTACTAAAACTAATTAGTTGTGTCTTTACCTAAACAGCCCCTACTTTTTATTTACTTGCTCTTTATTATCTTGCAAACCTATCCAAAAACACCTACAAAATACTTCTAGTTTCATACTTGTTCTAGGTAAAGCGAACATCAAGCGTGCATAGAGTTGTATCGGTGGTCGATAGAACTTGAGGGAATATTTGTTCTACCTTTAGCTCCTCGTTGGGTTCGACACTCTTACTTATCGAAACTACAATTGATCCCCTATACTTGTGATGGACAAGACCCATCCGTTAGCTTAGCATAATGATCGTTAGTTTTATTGCTATTGCTTTCTTCATGACTTATACATGTTCCTCTGACTATGAGATTATGCAACTCCCGAATACCGGAGGAACACCTTGTGTGCTATCAACATCACAAGTAACCTATGCCACTACAAAAAAAGACACATCCGTGACATTTTCGGCCGAACGAAATTTTTTTCTGTCATACTTATGACACTTCTATGACAATAATTGTGACAAAACCCGGTATCATCATAGATGTGGTGGGGTCCTACTTCTATGACAAAAAATCATGACAGAAAATGGGCTTTTCGTCCTGGGCGGGCCGAAGACGCAACTGCATGACATTCTTTGGGCCGTCCATGATAGAAAAACCATGGTAGAAGTGAGGGCGCAGAAAATATCGGGGAGTCCCCGGTTACGGTGGGTGGTCGGGGGCCGAGCGATGCGTGTTTCTCTCGAACATACGCGCGTGTGTGCGAGGCATTGGGCTTTAACTGAACTCGAGCGAGGCGTTGGGCTCTAACTGAACCCGAGCGATTGCACTACAGGCTACACGTTACTGAACCCGAGCGATCGATCGATGGCTGTTAACTAAACCCGATCGAGCGATTCCTTCGCTACTGCTGCTAACTAAAGTCGATCGATGCTGCCTCTGGATGAACAGTGAGCGTTGGGGGGGTGGGGGTGGATGAACAGTTCCCGGTGGGGGTGGATGAACAAGACCCCGTGGTGTTGCCTCCGGATGAACAATACCTCGATCGATCGAGCCGGTTGGGGCTGGATGAACAGGACCTCGTGGAGGGCAGGATTAACAGGACCACCTCGTGGAGGGCAGGATGAATAGTAGAAGGTGGAGGACAGGATGAACAGTAGCCCGTGGAGGGGTTGTTGAATAGGAGCCTGTGGAGAGGGATGGTTGAACAGTAGCTGGTGGAGTAGCGCACGGTGGAGGCTGGATGAACAGGAGCCCGTGGATGAACAGTCGCAGGTGGAGGCTGGAGGAGGTCGACGGTGGATGAACAGTAGCCCGTGGAGGCTGGAGGGGGTCGACGGTGGAGATGAACAGTATCCCGTGGAGTCCCGTTTTGCGGTACGCCACACCCCTCCCAATGAACAGGACCCCTGTTTCGACCGTAGCGCTCCAACACAAGTCCGTTTCCTCCGTTGGTACGCCACACCCCTCCCGATCAACAGGACCCCCCGTTTCGACCATAGGAGGTCCGTTTCCCCCGTTTTGCGGTACGTCAGACCCCCCCGATGAACATGATCCCATTTTCGAACGTGGCCGGTCGAACACAAGGCCGTTTCCTCCGTTCTGCGGTATGCCAGGCCTCGTTTCCATCGGTTGTTCCGTCCAAGCCCTCCCGATGAACACGACGACGCATTCCATTCTGACCCAGCCGGTTGGTTCCCCATGAACACGACGATGATGCTGTTTCTCCATTCCGACCCAGCCATGTACACGAGCCCTGGCCATATGTATGCGCGAGTAGGCATTCGAGACCCTGCCCGTATGTACGTACGTGGCCGTATTTTCTTTCTTGCACACTGGCCGATGTACGTACGTGTACATGCTACGTGCGCACCTCTACCACGACACGTGCACGCCTCTACATCGACCAGTATGTACGTACACGTTCGCGACCAGAATGACAATGCTACGTATGCTTCGACCAGGTGGGTCCCGACTGTGAGGCACTTCCTTACGTGCGAAGATGTAGCTGGTGGGTCCCAACAATCAGGGGGAATTTTTTTTCACGAAATACGGTGGCCCGTCTGGTGGGTCCTCGCTGTCAGGTGGAGGAATAATTATTTTGCACGTAATAAGGAGGCACTTCCTTGCTGCGGCCGTGGACTCAGTTGTCAGCCTCTCCACGTACAGTCCATGTCCGATGGAAGCCGTTCCTTGACCACGTTGACCACGCCGCGCCTAGAGCACCTGGGCGGTGGACGACGGCGAGGCCTAGGAAGGGGACGATGCGGAGCCGGGGAAGACGCGGTAGTGGATGCCCATGCGTAGATGAGTATGAGGCTTCACTGGTTCGCTGCGGTGTGAGGCTGCCGTCGCCGCAGAATAACAGGGGGTGTGGGTGAGTAGAGGGATGGCCTGGCCAGCGGTGGGAGTAGTAGGGGGCGGTGAGGCCTCCGCCGCATCGCAGCCGGCCACGGGAGGCAGGAGCACGAGGCACGACCGGCGCTGGTTTGGGCGGCGGAAGCAAGAAGACCAGAGGTTGAAGAAGCACTACGGCCGTTGGATGGACATCGTATGGTCAGTGGAGCTAGAATCGTGCATATTGACTAAGTTGACAAAGCCCTCCGTCCCCGTCAACTTAGTAGGCCTACAAGTCAGACTGCCACTATACTGGGTCCCAGCTAGTAGGGGGAGTATTCATTTTTGTGTGCGTAATAAGGAGGCACTTCCTTGCGTGCGAAGATATAGTTGGTGGGTCCAAGCTGTCAGCGGCGGTAACATTTTTTTTCATGAAATACAGAGGCCCTTTTGGTGGGTCCCAGATGTCAGGTGGAGGAATCATTATTTTGCGCGTAATAAGGAGGCATTTCCTTGCGTGCGGCCGTGGACCCAGCTATCAGGCTCTCCACGTATAGTCCACTTCAGATGCATGTCGGTCGTTGACCATGTTGACTAGGCCGTGCCGAGAGCACCAGGGCGGTGGACGACAGCGAGGCGTAGGAAGAGAACGACACGGAGGCAGGGAAGACTCGACAGTTGTTTCCCACGCAGAGGGGAGTATGACCGTACGAGGGTTTACTGGTTCGTCTGCCGTTGCCGGAGAATAACAACAGGTGTGGGTGAGTAGAGGGATGGCTAGGCCAGCGATGGGAGTACGGGGGGGCGGTGAGGCCTGCGCGGCAGCACAGCCGTCCGCGGGGAGGAGGGTGCAGGCAGTCCCGCCGGCGCATGTTTGAGCGGCTGGAGAAGGAAGAGCAGAGATTGAAGAAGCACGACGGCCATTGGATGGAAAGCCAACAGTCACTGCTTGTGCGTCAATCTTTTTTAGGAAAGCCTCAAATCTGTGGAAAACAGCATACAACCCATCTGTCATTATTTCTAATTATTTACTGCCCATTTGCTAATTCTTAAGGTTTTTTTGGAGCCCATATTCTTTTTGTTAGCATTACAGCCCATATTGTGGCCACGATTAAAAAATTATATGAAATTTTGCATATTTCGGTGCGGTCTGAACTGTTTTTAATCCCGATATTTCGAGTCACATTCAAACTGATTTAAAAAATAAATGTATATCAATATAAAATCCAACAAATTGTCTACGTACAAAAATCAATGCAATTTAAATCTAGAAATGAAAAAAAGAAATTTGAAACTAATTGCCGGTTTGATGTGTTTTAAAAATGTACAACCCATTTCTCATTACTGATAGGCCATTTTTTCAGCCAGCCGAATGAAGCTCTCCTCGTCTTGAAAGATTTGCAGCCCAACAGGCCTGACAAAGCGACTTACTTGGCAAATCACAAAAACACTGGGCTATGGCCGTGGACCCAGCTGTGAGCCTCTCCACGTACAGTACTCTTCCGATGGAAATTGGTCCTTGACCACATTGACCACGCCGCGTCGAGAGCACCAAGGCAGTGGATGACGGCGCGGCCTACGAAGGGGACGACGCGGAGCCGGGGAAGACGCGACAATGGACGCCCACGTGGAGAGGAGTACGAGGGTTCACTGGTTCGGCTGCGGTGTGAGGCTGCCGTCGCCACTGAATAACAGGGGGTGTGGGTGAGTGGAGGGATGGCCTGGCCAGCGGTGGGAGTAGTATGGGGGCGGTGAGGCCTCTGCGGCAGCACAACCGGCCATGGGAGGCAGGAGCATGCGGCACGACCGGCGCTGCTTTGGACGGCTGGAGCAAGAAAACTAGAGGTTGAAGAAGCACTATGGCCGTTGGATGGACATCGTATGGTTACTGGAGCTAGAATCGTTCATATTGACTAAGTTGACAAAGCCCTATGTCCCCGTCAACTTAGTAGGCCCACAAGTCAGCCACCCACTATGGTGGGTCCTAGCTAGTAGGGGGGTATTCGTTTTTTGTGCGTCATAAGGAGGCACTTCCTTGCGTGCGAAGATATAGCTGGTGGGTCCAACCTGTCAGTGACGGGAATGGTTTTTCCGTGAAATACAGAAGCCCTTCCTGTGGGTCCTAGCTGTCAGGTGGAGGAATCATTATTTTGCGCGTAATAAGGAGGCATTTCCTTGCGTGCGGCCGTGGACCCAGCTGTCAGCCTCTCCACGTACGGTCCACTTCCGATGGATGTCGTTCATTGCCACGTTGACCAGTCCGTGCCGAGAGCACCAGGGCGGTGGACGACGGCGAGGCCTAGGAAGGGAACGACACGGAGGTAGGGAAGACTCGGCAGTTGTTTCCCATGCGGAGGGGAGTACGACTGTACGAGGGTTTACTGGTTCGTCTGCCGTCGCCGGAGAATAACATCAGGTGTGGGTGAGTAGAGGGATGGCTAGGCCAGCGATGGGAGTACGGTGGGGCGGTGAGGCCTGCGCGGCAGCATAGCCGGCCGCGAGTGGAGGGAGAAGGCAGTACCGCCGGCGCTTGTTTGAGCGGCTGGAGCAGGAAAAGCAGAGATTGAAGAAGCACGACAGCCGTTGGATGGACACCCAACAATCACTGCTCTCGTGTGCATTATTTCTAATAATGTACATCCCATTTGCTAATTCTTAAGAATTTTTTTGGAGCCCATCTTGTTTTTGTTATCATCACACCCCATATTGTGGCCACGGTTAAAAAGTATACGAATTTTTTGCATATTTCGGTGCGGTCAACTATTTTTAATCCCGAAATATCGATTCACATTCAAACTATTTTGAAAAATAATTTATATAAATATAAAATCCAAATAATTGTCCACGCATAAAAATCAATGGAATTTAAAATCTTGTAATGAAAAAAATTGAAACTAATTCCCGGTTTGATGTGTTTTAAAAATGTACAACCCATTTCTGGGCAAACCGAATGAAACTCTCCTCGTCTTGAAACATTTGCAGCCCAGCAGGGCTGATAAAGCAAGTAGGCCTCGTTTGGGTATTTCATTAAAAAAATAGAACTGGGCTAGCCATTTTTAGCAAGAAAAAACACAATTGGGCTCATGGTGTGGTAAACATAAATAAAACCCTGGCTAGACGGGCCACAGCCCCCCGCACAGCCCCGTTGTACCCCGATCCATCGGTAAAACTAGTATAAATAACAACTGCTTGTTCCTAAAAAAACGCGCGACCTGCTAGGTCCCTGGTGTTAGCCGCTCGTAGTGTAATTCTATCGTTTATTGACTACATTGACAATGGCGTGAGCCCCAGATGTCCAACCATTAGGAGGAACCATATTTTTGGGCTTGTAATATAGAGGCACTTGCTTGCGTACTGCCATGACGCTGGTGGGTCCCTACTGCCATCCTCTCCACGTACAGTCATCTCCTTGTTCCTCTCGGTTGTTGACGACGTTGACAACGCAAGAGGGTGGCGCACCGTGCACGGTGAGCGAACCAAGGCCGCAAGGCGGAGGACGATGACGAGGCCTCGGACGGAACGAACAGGAGCCATGGAAGATGCGCCGGTCCAGTCGCAGGTGGATGGGAGTACGAGGGTTGACTGGTTCGGGTGCAGGTGCATGTTGGGGCTGACGTCGCCGGAGAATAACAGGACGTGTGGGGGAATAGAGGGAGGGACTGGCCAACGTTGGAGGGTACGTACGGTAGGGCGGCGAAGGCGCAGCTAGCCATGGGAGGCGGGAGCAGGCGGAGCCGACGGGGTGGTTTGGTTTGGGTGGCTGGAGGAAGAAGAAGACAGGAGATAGAAGATACACGACAGATGTTGGATGTCAATCCAACGGCTGGTAGGCAGAATCGTTTATTGACTGGCTAGTAAGTCGACACCACCTTGGATAGGCTATTTCCTCGCAGGTCCCAAATGTCAGAATCCAAATCTATCACGGTCATGCAACCCTTCCTACGAAAATTTACAGCCCATTTGATGTGCTAGTTGGAAATAAGTTTGTGGGTGCTGGTGGGGGCTAATCACTTGGCTTCTGTAATGCACAGTGAGCTCAAGCAGCCGGCGAGAGTGATGTTATTTCCCTTGGTTGGGATTTGTTAGTTGTTACAGTATTTCACTCTAAATTAGATGATTGGCAAGCCATTTGCCTTGCTTCAAAGAAAATATGACAGTCACAGCCGAGTTGAAAAGGGCAAGAACATCTAACTCCAGCTTACAAACTGTACAAAAGCACGAGGGTTAATTGTTCATCGGGTTTACAAAAAAACCCAGGTTGAAAAGGGCAACAACATCTAACTCCAGCATGGTTTTTGGCAGTCACAGTCAAATGGATCGGTCAGGTCCATAGAATGAACATCCTTGGTCGTAAAATTTACTAGATTATGACCACAATATGTTGTAAATAGAAGCCCTTCACATTCAGAAGCTCTTTTGCCCACCTGAAACTCCTTTTTTGCTCTTCCACATACCAATCCGTCAAAACCATGCCGCTGATAAAATTAAGCCTGATGGACAATAGTAACCTCACATTCAGTAGGAAGAATGTGACAAATCTAGTGTTTGCACGGTTGGCTACATATCGTTCTAGCATTATTGTCTTCAATCGAATCTCATGAGAAGTGAGAAAATTCCGATGCTTACGAATCCACCGATTGGTTATAAATTTCTTACCCCGTCCTGTTGCCTAAATAGACATGAAGATTGAAAACAGTTAAGGTCTAAAAAAATGAGTGTCGAAAGAGCAACAGCTGAATGGTTAATTCTAGTACACTATATGCGGGCTTCCAATGTGCATGAAATTATCACCTTTATATACAACTTCTCCGGACATGGAAAGCATTGCAGCAAGCCAATAATCTTGTTCAGATCAAAACTATTCATTTGGATATATAAGATCTTGACAGAATCCAGCACCATTGATAGGCCATCCATGGAGAAACTCTTCATTGAGCATAGAACATAATATTAGTAGAAAATGTGTACTCCAAGATGACATATAACCTATGCGCAGAAATTTAAAATGCATCTTATGGTTACAAGTGTAGATGATAATGTAAAGTACCTGAATAACTGTGGAGCCAAACACCATATTGAAATGAGCACAAAGATCATGTATTACACCCAAGGTCTCCAGTTTAGGCGCAAAGAGAACGATTATTTGCAACGATGAATAACTAGAATCAATGATCAACCTTTGAAGTGAAGGGGCATCTTGGATGATGAGCTGCCTTCCGTCAAAACAAATTCCAATTCTTACAAGGTTAGGCGACTTTATTTGGAGACAACCGATTCTAACTATGAAAACAAGCACCAAGCACTCTAGGGCAGGGCAAATGGAGTGGATGATGCTGTGCAATGAGGCCTCCGATATACGAACCCGCAAAAGTGAAAGTTTCTTCAGAAATGGGAGTCGAAGGTTTAGTACCAGATTGTCTGGTAGGACGCACAGCGCAAAGGTGGTGATGTGGAGAGAGGAGGAAAACCGTGAGATGGACATCGGTGTTGAGGGCACATGTAGATGGCGTTCGGTATCTGGTAGGTGATTTCCAGGGGAATAGTAGAACTCAAGCAGCTGTAGTTCTGTGAATTTAGGGGATTTCAGCCAGGCGTCCACCGTGCAGGTCATGGTATGCTTGCTCAGGTAGCATGACGGGATGCAGAGGCTTTGAACGGAGCCCTGGTGGTAGGAGATGATGGCTCTGGGGATTTCAAAAATCATTGAAGAGAGATAGCTGACGACAGTCGAGATTAAGGGGCACGGCACGCCATAGAGGGAACCACCGAATTGAGAGGACTTGGGTGCGGCATCAATCCTTGGTGGGGAGAAGCGAGATGATCTCCCCAAGGACGGTGTCCAGGAGATCGCCGATGCGGTCCACCCGAGATTCTACGGGTTCCTGGGATCCGGTGGGGGTGGGGTCGCCACTCCTCCCTGCACTGCCATGTGCGGGATCTACAACAGGCGTCGCCGCTGGCGGGAGCCTCATCTTCTTGGCGCTGGGGTTAGCTGACTCCATTTTCCTCGAGGGCGTCACGTCGCGCTCACAGATTTGAGCAGAGTAATGAATGACGAGCCTAGTTGTAGTGCGAGTGAAGAAGAAGGGGAGCTGGGGTTTTTCTGTAGTAGTGAGGAAGAAGGGGAGCTGGGGTTTTCTGTAGGAGTGAGGTGAGGAATTTGGGGGTACGAGTGGAGCGAGCTGATGTGAGGTGGGTGGGAGTGAGGAGGAAGAAGAACACCCAGGTTTTTTTGGGGGCGGTGTGTTGGGTGTGGGTAGCGCCTAAATATATGGACTTTTGAATTGATTTTAATATTTACTAGGGTGGATGGGCTGTTTTGTCTTGGGCCCAAAGAAACAATTACTACTAGTACAGTGGAGACACTCTACAACTACCCAGAAAAACAATTACTACTAGTACAGTGGATACAATACCGCTTCTGGCTCCTCCTAGGTCATCGAAACGTCTCCCTCTACTGAATGCCGTTATACTTTTGTTCACCGACATGCGGGCCATGCAGCACGCGGGCCCAAATGCCATCCACCAAATTAGAAGGCAGTATGCAGGCGGAGAGTCACCCCAGTCGTAGCGTGGCAATAACGAGCCGTCGTATCACAAAACCCCACCTTCCCGTAGTCTAAGTTTGACGGACGAAGCAACCATCATTTCACTCTTTGATGAATCCCCTTCTCCCTCACCGTCTTCAAGAAAGGCAACACTCGCATCTGCCACTGTTCTTCTCTCCCAACAAAGGGAAGGTAAGCGGATCAGTGATGTTGGTATATTTTCGTTCAGAGAAAAAAAATAACTTTTGCAAAGCAGTAACCGATCCTCACTCTCTTTTTTGTTTCATTGTCATTGCGATTGTGTTTTCCTTTCAGTGGTCTCCTAGTATTCGTCAGTTTCATGATGGACCGAGGAGAACCAGGCAAAAATCTGCCAATATTGGAGCAGACGTGGGAGGCTGATCCCCACAAGACAAAGAGCTCCAAGAAGATGGAGGCAGCCACCGAGCCGACCCCAGATACGCTCACGGCCACTACTGAGATGGTCAACACCCCGTTTGAGGTTACAGCCCCCGTGGCACTGCAGGAGCAGTTTCCCCCCCTCGAGGATGTGTCCCCCCCCCCCCGCTGAGCTGCCCAAGGTGATTTTCTTCTTTGCCGATCTCGATTGTGGTTTTTCATCCAAGTATGTGGTGATGAATAATGCAAAATTTTATTAGCTTCGATGCCATGCTATACATAGTGATTTAAACAACTTGTGTTTCTTATACTGGAAAGTAATTCAGAATTTGTTTCTATTTCAATTAGAGCCCTGATGCAGACAAGGATTGTGTGGTTGTACATGTCACTCGCTATGAGGCGGATGACCTGAATATACGCACTGGGAAAACATAGTTTTTAGGCTGTTGGATCCTGGAAGCCATTTGCGCTTGTACCAATGAAGAGTTGTATTCCAGCCTCACTATTGTTAGGCGTGTTTTCCAGGGTGTACTGAAGCATAAGAAGTTCAAAGCTACTCCTTCATTTGTGAGGCATACTATTCTTGTCAAGCTTGCGCGGGAAGATGATGTGGCATGCCTCCACAAACAAGTTTATGAGTGGCAAGGCCACAAGATTTTCTTCATGAAGGTTCACAGGATTGAGCTGCTGCCGGACGTCCTCGATGATGTTCATGGCAAGGTTCGTCTTGTGTCCATCCCAAATTAGATCGAGGCATGAAATACTTGCCCCAGCTAGTGTTTAATAGTAGTTTGGATTCTGTCTAATTATCCGAACCTTGCCTCTTATCGAGCCCTCTGGGGCTAGCACACTGTTTGAATCCTTCTATGGGAACTGCTGCTACTTTTGTGTGCCCGTGAATCATCATAATTGTTGCCAAAATAGATGCATCCTCACTAGTTTTATCATACGAGCAGTGTGTGTTTTGATGAAATAGAGTACTCGTTTGAGAACTGTGCACCGACGTATACATAAGTACTTGTAAACACTATTGGTGCTACCCCACTTGTAAGCAGTTGTGCAAAACACGGCACATTGGCTCAGCTCGCTTCAACACTAGGCTATTGACCAACTAACAATCAACAATCTGCAGTCTCACATATAAGCAACCATGTATCTTGTTACAGTAGTTCATGCAGTTAACTGAGGCCACAATGTAAATTCCAAACGTTCACACGCTAGTCCAGCGTTCATGTGGAACACTCACATTAAACTCGGCTTCATAAAAAACTTGAAAAGCATAAGTTAAGCAATTTTATACATCTCAATGATTCATAGAACATAACAAACATATACTAGTTCACAACAAAAGACAAAGTTGTGAGAAGGTTTACAAATCAGGAAAAAAACAAGCAAGGCTTCTCTGAGCAAAGGGCCTCCTGGCAGGCTTAAATTTCCTGGAGTTCACTCTGGTTTTTTCTTGTTGCCACCATCCAGGGTTAGGTTCTCTCATTCCAGAATAACCAATTATAATTGTGTTCTCAGCTAGAATGCTGAACTGAACCATGTAGTGTACTGACCAGCTGAAATTCTTGTGCATTCCACTAAATTTAAGCACCGCTATTTGCAGAAATAAGCAGACCACAATGCCTCTTGTCCGCGCACCTGTCCAAAAAACTGCCATGCAGCCGTGCCAGCTAGTCCTCGGTCCATGGATGAACTGGTAGAAAGTGCATTCCGGACTAGGATGCAGTTGTTTTCGCTCGTCCCTGCACTGCAATCAGGAAGTAAAACATACGAATCAACTTCTTTTATATTGCGTTGGTCATTCTACCAAGTAACTACCAATGTAGGAATACCTGGAAGACGGGTGGTTAGACGACGACAACGAGGGATAGCCATCTCATTTTTGCGCAGTTCTACTAAAATTGAGGTGTGTGCTTTTGATTGCGCGGATAGAAATGATACGGAGTTAGACATCCCTGTTTGCGCAAATACGAAATATGGTTATTTAAACAGTGACAGATATTTGCAGTGGCATATGATTAACAGCAGCATCTGTTGTGTTATAATTGGTACTAGATTGACAATATGAAAGTGTCCTTACATAAGTAGCATCACATCACATTAACACTGCCACTAGATTAACATGCAGAACAATAGCATTAGTATTACTATCATGAGAGTAGCACATGGTCAGTAAATGTGCAATCATATTTGTGCAGTTCCACTGGGATGAAGCAATGTTAGCGGTGTGAGATTTAAGTGGTGAGGCAGATGTGGTTGCCGAGAGCGGCAAACACTTAGGCAGCATGTCTGCATTTGTCCCATTTTTTATCTCCTCGGCGACATTTTCCTATGTGAGCACAAGAAATCTAGACCTGCTCATTCTCATTTGCGTTGTCCCCCAACACCCGTCACTTCCTTTCCTTTTTCAACCAAGAGATAGGTCCACTTCCCCCCACCCTTCGCCATCCACCATGCTTTCTTCGTATTTTCAACCAAGAGACCGGTTGGGTAGCCAGTATCTACTACTTTCCCCCGTTTCCTCTTAGAACCAAGTCCTAGATTCATGCTACAGCTTTCCCACTTTCTTCCCTGTTTGAACCAACTCTTAGAGTCGACTGTATGAACTAGCTTTACCTATAATAATAGTAAAAGTCTAGGTGGCTTTGGAACAGCGGACGGAAGTAGAAAAAGATCCACACGAAGCCAAGTGGGGAGCTGGGGCAGTAGAGCAAGGCAGGTTTCTAAGGAATATATACCTGAGGGTCGTCGGCATGTGGCAAAGACGGCGTCGGGAGGCCGCATCTTGGCCACAATACCGAGGGAGGAAGAAGGGGTCGGAGGCCCTCCGGAGCCGGCGCTCTCTCGGAGAGAACGGCACGGCCGCCGATCGGGACACGCAGGCAGCCGTTGGTCTCCTCCCTCGCCGCCGACGACAGCGTGAACGATGCACCTACACCCCTGCCCTGGTCGAGGTTGTCCGGCCGGATTTGTGACCAACTGTGAGCTGAGAGAGAGTGTGGCCACCTATGTCTTGCTTAGATCTGGAGAGCATGAGAGAGTGAACGAGAGGAACCCTAGTAAAGCAAGCGCTAAGGCTCCTGCTTATATAACTAGTGGGGTGATTTTATTGTACCAACTTCGAAAAAATGCGCTCCTACGTGTACCCGCGAGTGGGTGTGAGAGAACTAGTGCGTACGTGCACCGCTTCTCTTCGTGAGAGTACAATATACTATGCCCAAAGAACGTTCGCGACAAGAGTAGTAGTATAAGTGTGTGATGTGTGAGCTAAAATAAAATGTGCGCGACGTCTTTTGTTTTTTAAAGTTCTGAGGGTAGGGTGTGAAGAGCACATATGTGTGTGACGTCTACTTGCAGATAGACGGTGGGTGCGAGAGGACTCGGGAGGGTGCGTGTGTGTGAGAGAGGGGGGGCACGTATCAATGCAATGCATGTGTCCATAAATCATTATCCGCAAACGTTCCCCACAAGCCTTTTCCTGACGAACGCCGTAAGAACCGTTAGATCGGCATCCGACAGTGTCAGTTTTGCCATGTGATTTAACAGAACAGCCATTCCTCCTACACACAAATTTTCCACGTGAGTGTTAGCAACTGCCGTATGCTCCCTCCGTTCCAAAATGCAGTGCATATAACTTTATTGAAAATTCGAACCTCGCAAACTTTTACCGAGTTTTCGTGTACCAAATTGCACATGTAGAATACCCTGTATATATCATTTCATTCATCTTCGAGAGGTAACTATAAAGATAGGGGAGGAGTCTACAAAGAAAGACCATCGTATCACCTGCAGCAATTTCAACCATCCTTTGGTGTGGAGGAATATCATAGGAACTCTATATGATATGATTTTTATAGGATTTTTTTTCCTTTAGAGCCAATTGGTTCATAGGAATAGATTCATATACTCCATATTTCAAAGGAAATAAACATGCTATCATTTCTATAGCTTTAGAGCCACTTGGTTCATATGAATGGATTCCTACACTCCCATAATTTCAAAGGAAAATAAATATTAGCGTATATTCAATAGAAAAGTTCCTATGATATGAACCAAATTACATCTCTTTTCTAATCCCTCCTCATAGGATTGAGATACATGTCATCTCTAGATTAAATAGAAAAGTTCCTATGATGTCAACCAAATGACATCTCTTTTCCAATCCCTACTCATAGGAATTGAGATACTCCATGTCATCTCTTTCCCTACAACTTCCATGTATACATCTTCTATTCCTAATTAGCTAGTACAACCCACTAGTAGCTTTTTTCCAAGACATGCAACTATGGCACAAGAACTATATAGTGTGCTAATAACTTGAAAGATGGTCGCTGGATGAAGCTAATCCGACAGTGCAGAGATGACAAATCTGAGCACTACTGGCTGTTGGATATCATCAACATTCCACCAGATCTGCCACATGTACAATTTAGAAGACTCCATGGTTGAACTTAAGCATAATGCACAAACCTCAAAACACAAGCACTTCTCCTTTGTTCTACAATATTCCGTATCATAATTGATTTTTTTCTAAATGAATTGCCATTATTTGTTTTTTACTTTATGCTTTACAATGCACAACCCCATGAATCTTAACATTTTTATAAAACTAACTGATTTTGAAAAGAGATGAACTATAAGAACTAAACGAACATCTACATCATGCATATATGACTCAAAGCTTTACATGCTATAGTGTGTATTTATTCATAATTTGGTTTTGAAATCTCATGCATTCAATGCATGTGTACCTTACTAGTTTTGAGTAGAGTAGCAAATTTCACGCGGCCCCGAGTATATAAAATGCAGGGCCCATGCATCATTGCCTTTCGGTCGAACCTACGTCCACAATTTTTTGTACGTACTATATCTGCACTGGTCCCCGAACCCAAAATACTGCCTCATTCCCCTAAAACCAAGCGGCCCACACATATTTATGGCGTCGACTCAAACTCAACCCCTCTTCCGTTTACTACGACGTGGCCTCGCACGTCCTAGTAGTACTCCTACAAACCCTACCGCCGCCGCATCATCGGTTTTCTTCAAGAGGACGAGGGAGAAGACGATTTGTAGTGGAGGCGCTTTAAAAAAATGATCTATAGTGGAGACCCCTACCCTAGGGTGCCCTAGGTAGCTGCCGCACGCATCATTGGTTTTCTCTTTTCTTTATGCTCTTGCGCCCTAGAGTGAAATGATGGTTGCTTCGTCCATCCAGCTTAATGCGGGAAAGGTGGGGCTTTGTGATTTGACCCCTCATCGCTTATTTTCTACTACTGGGACGCTACGACCGGGGTGCCTCCAATTCCAACCACTGTTAAGAACTGTAATTTGGTGCATCGCACGTGGAACAAGATGGTGGATGAGCCACATGTCGGCCAAAGGGGTCCTGTTAAGTGTGCCGCCATTTCATGTGCGGACTGACCCTGCTTGAGTCGCTACACCAACACGACAGGTGCAGCCTACCACTTGGTTTTGCTCCTTGGTGAATCCCGACTATATTGATCTAAAATGATACATACTGAACTACCCTCTCCATCTCGTTTTTTTAGACATCTCGGTTTATAGGGCGTGCACGTAGTTCTAGGTCATCCATTTGACTAACTAAATCTGAGTTACTATGTCACAAAAAGTATATCATTGGATTATTAAGCGGATGTAGTTTCTAAACATACACTGTTCATCACATATATAGCCAGTTAAATTCTCAACCTAGAACAACATGCATGCCATGTAAACCGATACGGAGGAAGTATAGTAGTAAAAATGAGGTGATTTTACCAAGCGATCGACGGGGGAGCATGGCCTGTCATGCGGTCCCACATGTCATGATGTACCCAGGCAATGCGCATGTCCCTCTTAAGGCACAAGCAATACTACGTGGTTTGAGATGATGGCAAACTGAAGTGTGAAATAATGGTTGCTTCGTCCGTCTGTGAAGGTGCGATATTGTGATTTGACGTCTATTTGCTCATTACTACTACTACTGGGGCGGTACGACTGGGGTGCACCCCCCTGCTGTTCTGCACTGTTATTTGGTGCTTGACACGTCGACCCGGTTGGTATATGTCCCACATGTCGGCGACAGGAAGTACAGAATTCATGAAAGCGAGCGTCGACGGAGGAGTACAAGACACAACTTGGGTTTTTGCTGCTTCACGCGATCCATCGATACAAACCCGGACTAAAAAAGGCGGGGGCGGGTCTTTTCCCACGCGGCAGGCAGGGGAGTTTGGCATAGTTTGTTCGAGGCAAGGAGGCAGGAATGGAAACAAGCAAATAAAGGTTGAGCGACTTAGTTTTGGGAAAATCTGATTTTACAGAGTACGTACCCACTAGGGTTTATAGTGCTCATCTACAAAACATTCATTTTGCCGTTTTATAAGTCTCAATTCTACTACTAGTAGTAGTACCATCACATGTTGGATTTCGAGGTGCGTTAGATCACCCGATGCAAGCAGTGTCAAGAGAAAACTCACCAATGCATGTAGAAGTTCATGGAAATTTAGTGGTCATTCATGCATTTGTTCTAATTAATGCCTCGGTAAACATAACTTCTTGAGAAAAACGAGCGTACTAATTACTTGTGCAAACTAGGAGTACGAAATTAATTCGACCACTCACCGTCTACCTTGGTTGGAGAGATTTTGAAATTGAGCCATAAACTGGAAAGGATGGAGTAGTTACTTTTGTCTCGATTACTATTTGTGGCCTTGTATAGATGCAAGATGTATTTTTTTATAGTGGCCTTGTATAAGAGGGTGCTTGGATCCAAGGGACTTATTTTAGTCTGACTAAAAATAGTCTCTTTAAGATGCTAAAGTTCCAAGCACCCCTGACTAAAGAGGGGCTAAAACTAGTCTTGAGACTAAAAATTTTTAGTCAGGGGTACCCCTACTAAAATGTGGATTAGTCCTCTCTCTCCTCATCTAACTCCTCTCCTTTAACACAGGCGAGTTCTGGATTGGAGGGTTTGAAGGATAATAAATGCTCATTAACTTGATTTTAGTCTCTTTAGTATTTGGATCCAAGCAAGGGTGAGGCTAGCAAGTTTTTGTCCCACTACTCTTAGTCATGAGATTAAAACGTATCCAAGCACCCTCTAAGTAAATGGAGGGATTACTAAAGGACATATATATTCCAAGCAATATGATAATCTCTCTAACCAAGGTAGGTATGAGGAGTACACGGAGGGAGTACTACTTCCTCCGTCTAGGTTTGTAAGTCATCTTATGTTGTGCATCGCGACCAAGGCAGAGAGGAAAACGAGAAAACTTAATGTCTTTTTGCTAATTAATAGCATTGCATGAAATGAACTAACCACTGCATGTTATGTTTGGTAGTCTCAAGTCATTGAAAGCATGCACGGCCCACATTTCTTATTGGTTGATATGCCACAAAACAAGAAACAAGGAGGGAGTTAATGTACGGTGCCTAAGTGTTTTGGGATTATTTGGTTTTCGTAAGGTGACTTACACACCTAGACGGAGGGAGTAGTAAAATTTTCTCCTCGTCCTGCGAGCCACCGCGCGCCTGGGCGAGGGAGCGGGCGTAAGGCATAGTAAGCAAGCTTCACCTCATCCCGCGAGCCACCGCGCCCGTGGGCGGGCGAGACGGCGTACTAAACAAGCTTCTCCTCGTTTTGCGAGTTGACGGGACACATCAAAAGTACTCAAGTGTATAGAGCCTTACCTCTAAGGTAGGCCCCACATGGTTTGCCTCTTTTTTAACATAACGCGTCAAGTCGCAATTTGTTTATTCACCCGTGGTAGACGATCCTCCCTCCATCTAGTGGACAACCAGTACACGTGTTAAGTTACCACGCGGGCTGCCTTTTCGTACAGAAATGAGCTCCACCGTGTACCCGCGTGGGTGTGGTTGGGAAAGAGACGGGAGTACGTGCACCGTGCGTGCACCTCTTCTCTTCGTGCATGCCCCCACCTATGTGGGTGCGTGTGAGAGGGACTATAGAGATACAAACCTAGACATAATGCACCGTCCATCCCCATGCCTCTGCCCAGTCCAACCACCAGTCACCACCACGCCCCACTCCTCCTCACCTTATCTCTCATCTTTCTCCCTCCATTTTTATATACAAGGCCACTATCAAAATTACAATTTGCAGATATACAAGGCCACTAACACTAATCAATGCAATATTAATGGTGTTTGCCTCGTAGTACTACTAGCAAAGGAGGACATTAATTATCCCTTGCATGCATGCGGGAGTGTGAGCATTGGCTTGATGTGCATGAAAGAGAAGAATACACATTAATTTACACGGCAAACAAGGAAACATGGTGGCTTGCAACATTGAGTTAGAAAACATTAATTTTTGCCTTGGTACCTGTAATATGGGTTTGTGGCCTTGTATAAAAAAATGGAGTCCGATAAAATTCTCGAGATACCATTTATCCGATAAAATTCTTGAGCAATCATTAGTTTTTTACAAAATGGGATTACTCCTGCATGGGTCAATCACAATAGGTGTTTTGTAAAAAAAATGCATCTTGATGTTCCGTGCAATGCACGGGCATCTTGCTAGTCCATGAAAACAACACACAGCAAAATTCCACGGCGAACGAGGGATTTGAATCTATTGGAAGGGGATGTTTGGATCTTGCCCGGGGTAGCCAAAATATTGGCGACCCTTTTGTCCACCGGTGCCTTTGCCACCAATGAACGAGGAATGGCTCGGGTTCTCATGCATCCTCCAGCGCGCACGTTGGAGACGAGCTCGCACAACATGTGTTCTTTTTGTCCCACCATGCCGCCCGAGCCGCCCGCAGACCGACCGGCGACCCGCAAATTACGCCATCCAACCGTAGCCGCACACATTATGACAACAAGTCAACCAACTGGACGAAATTCACGCAAACACGGCGATATTTCATATAAACAACGACGAAAATCATATAAGATACAAGATTTTCATACAAACATGACGGACTTCATTACATTCAAATGAACTACGCGGTGCTAGTTCTAGACAGCATAGGTATATAATACCTGGCGTAAATGGTCGCCCACCGATCGATTTGTGTTCCTCATGTCCGGCAGCACGATCACTGGACTGCGGGGAGCCCCGAAGGTATATGCAGGGTCGACGAAGGTCCTCGCAAGAAAAGGATCCGACAAGACACCTGCTGTGTACGTCGGCGTCGCCTCCGTGGTGGCCTTCATGGGACCCAAGCGGCGGTGGCCTCCCATGTTCTAATTCTCCTCGACGATGGCGGCGGACGCGGAGGCGCTCGCCACCGACTCGTCGCTCTCCGCGCACCCGACTTCTGTCACTGCTTGCATGGCGCGGCCGCCGGCATGGGAGTCTCGGCCACAGAATTGGGAGACGTGGTACGAGGCGGCGGCATGGACGGCAGCAATGATGCCCGTGCGCCGCTCCTTGTAGAGCTAGCCTGGAGTGGCAAGTTGCTGAACCGTGCGCCGGCTTGGGGCGGCAAGTGGCTCCGTAGGGCGAGGGTAGGGAGGTGGATCAGCGAGATGCATAGCTCGTATCCGGAGGGCTCGGCGGGCCACCCAGCCGGCTTGGATGCAGAATAACTACTCTTCATAAGCCATTGTAATAGTGGACAAAATGGTGAAGGAGGAGATAGGGGAGCAGCGGAGGTGTGCGATTCTTGGCTGGCGTTTGGCCTCGTTTAAATAGGAGATTAAATAGATGGTGGACGGGAGGAGCTCGACCGGCGTTGCGTTTAATGTCGGCCCGGTCATGAACGGACGTGTGTCCAGAGTGGGTTTCTCGGCTTCCACATGGGCGGGTTTCATGGAGGCGTTTGAATGCGGAAAGGAGGCATGTTCAGCCGGGCGTGTAGCGAGTGGCGCCTTCGACTCTGACGTAGGACAGCGCACCGTTCTTCCACTGACGTGTGGGCTCTTTGGGTACATGGCCTGCATGTTAGTGACCCAACGCAGGCAGCGCACAGTAGAGGAACCTTTGGTGGGCCAGGGCGGTTAGAAGCGGGCATTTCATAGACTGATGATTGTTCTTTGAGTGTGATGTCATCCTTTTCATGTAGATAAGCCTACTATGTTGATTGCCTGTTTGATACGTTGTGATTCATAAAGACTGCTACAAACATCAATGTTCTGCTTATCATAGATAAGATTGATTAATACCCGTAATAATCCATGTCCTTAACAAAGGGTGCATGCACCATAGGTTGAGCGTGTGTCTTGCGTCGTGTGCTGTGTGCATGCAGGCGTGCGAGGGTTGCATGCGTGCAAGGGTACGTTTCAGTGTTGCATGCATGTGTGCGTACGTGCGTGTGTTCGTGAGTGCATGTGTACGCGTCAGTGTTGCACGCTTGCATGCATGCGTGTGTTTGTTATGTGTACATGTCCGTGTTGCACGCTTGCATGTGTGCATGGCTTGCGTGCGTGCATGTGTACGTGCGGGGTGAGGCTACACGTCAGTCGAGTGACTTCTTCATCTCTGGTCATTAGATTTTCCAACCGTTGGATACGAAATCAAGGGCCTGCAGTTTATCATCAAACTCCACCCCCCTGAGCCGCCAGCCACCACCGGCCGAACCACCGGCTCCCGCCGCCCGCGGCCGACCCGCGCCGCCCCAAAACCACTCCTCACCGTCGGTCCGCCGCCGCACCGGCCATCCCTCTAGCCCCCCCCCCCCCCCCCCCCCTCCCCCCCCCCCCCGCCAAGCTTTTTCTCCGGCGATCCCCACCCCACCGCCCAATAAACGCCCCCACCGCCGGCGACTGCCAACCAGAGGTCTCACGACTTCGAGTACCCACCGACCACTAATTTATTACCATTTCTGTCCTTCATATACGCGCTGATGGGTGGGCCCTATGGTAATGTGCGCTGCTGACTGTGGACCGTTTCACCGGTCAATTGATCGTGTCATCAACAAATTACGGAGCTGTATGGTGAGCTAGTGACCGTATGATCACCCTAAAATGTATTTTATTAACACAGTACAGTCTCAAACTACCATTTCTTTCTTTCATATACGGGCTAACAAGTGGGCCCCACGGTTACGCACCCCGATGGTGCAACACTAGTTGCGCCACGTGGAATGTTTGACTGGTCGATTGATTGTGTCATCAACAAAATACGGAGTTGTACGGGTGAGCCAGTGACTGTATAATCATGACATGTATTTTTTAACACGGTACAGATGCAAGGGCTGATATATACGCGCAAGCACTCACCGCTATAAGCGCACAAACGCAAACCCTACCCCTATGAGCACCTTCGAGAGAGTGGGCCAGCATATGAACTTGAGATTTTACGAAGTCACCATAGGTGCCTCGTAGTCGAGTGGAACGTCTCCTCCCACTGAATGCATATCGCAGGAAAATACTAAAATTAACCCAGGATAAATGCGAGCACCGAGACTTTAACCCTGGTGGGCTCGAGAAACCACTGTCCTCCTAACCATCCAACCACATGTTGGTTAGCACGACAAAATGTATGTGGTGACCATGATGAGATTATTCTGAAGTCCAGTGACCATATCATGCCTTCGCTTCAAATACAATGGCCGTAAGTGTCGTCAACAAAATATGGAGCACACATCAAATGCAAAGTCCGTCAGTGTCATCAAGAAAATACGGAGACGTATCGTGAGCTAGATACCGTATGATCACCACGAGAATGTATACGGTGACCGTAATGAGCATATTCTGAACTCCAGTGACCGTATAGTGCTTTAACTTGAAATACAGTGACCGTCATGCATGAATGTGTCGTGGGCATGCATACTTTTAGAGGGCTGAGAGATAGTTTGTGTGCATACGTGAAAGTAGTGTAGAAAGAGGGGATGTCCGGTGGACACAAGGAGAGATATGCCCTTCGTTTCTCTTTCCCGTGACTAATATTTTAGGAGAATATATAAACATTCACAATGCAGAACAAATATTTTTGGATGCACCATGCAATTAACTTTCATGTATAACATTGTACTATTGTATATGCTTATTTTCTTAGTGGACGATTGCGTGTGTGGTGTGGTGGGCACATCATTTCTAGTTGTGGTGGGTCAACATGAGGACTCATGGGTTGGTTCCATCTAGCACCATATAGGTTGGATCGAGACGCGTTATATGAAGACCCATGTGGAGGACTCGGCGTACAACACGAAGCTAGCTACCAGAGTCACGGAGGACTCTATCCCTGATACGTCTCCAACGTATCTATAAATTTTGATTTCTCCATGCTATATTATCTACTATTTTAGGAAATATTGGGCTTCATTTTCCACTTTTATATTACTTTTGGGACTAACCTATTAACCGGAGGCCCAGCCCAGATTTGCTATTTTATGCCTATTTCAGTGTTTCGAAGAAAAGGAATATCAAACGGAGTCGAAACAGAACGAAATCAACTGGAGAAGTTATTTTTGGAACGAAAGCCACCAGATAGACTTGGACTCCACGTCAGGAGATACGAGAGGTGCTCACGAGGGTGGGGGCGCGCCCACCCCCTAGGGCGCGCCCCCTGCCTCGTGGGGCCCCCGTAGCTCCTCCGACGTACCCCCTGCACCCATATATAACTATGTACCCTAAAACTTCCAGAACGCAACATAGATCGGGAGTTCCGCCGCCAGAAGCCTCCGTAGCCACCGAAAACTAATCTAGACCCGTTCCGGCACCCTGCCGGGGGGGGGATCCTTCTCCGGTGGCCATCTTCATCATCCCGGTGCTCTCCATGACGAGGAGGGATTAGTTCTCCCTCGGGGCTGAGGGTATGTACCAGTAGCTATGTGTTTGATCTCTCTCTCTCTCTCGTGTTCTTGAGATGATACAATCTTGATGTATCGTGAGCTTTGCTATTATATGTGGATCCTATGATGTTTCTTCCCCCCTCTTCTCTCTTGTAATGAATTGAGTTTCCCCTTTGAAGTAATCTTATCGGATTGAGTCTTTAAAGATTTGAGAACACTTGATGTATGTCTTGCCGTGGATATCTGTGGTGACAATGGGATACCACGTGCCACTTGATGTATGTTTTGGTGACCAACTTGCGGGTTTCGTGACATTGGGAACCTATGCATAGGGGTTGGCACACGTTTTCGTCATGATTCTCCGGTAGAACTTTGGGGCACTCTTTGAGGTCCTTTGTGTTGGTTGAATAGATGAATCTGAGATTGTGTGACGCATATCGTATAATCATACCCACGGATACTTGAGGTGAAATTGGAGTATCTAGGTGACATTAGGGTTTTGGTTGATTTGTGTCTTAAGGTGTTATTCTAGTACGAACTCTAGGGCTGTTTGTGACACTTATAGGAATAGCTCAACGGATTGATTGGAAAGAATAACTTTGAGGTGGTTTCGTACCCTACCATAATCTCTTCGTTTGTTCTCCGCTATTAGTGACTTTGGAGTGACTCTTTGTTGCATGTTGAGGGATAGTTATGTGATCCAATTATGATATTATTGTTGAGAGGACTTGCACTAGTGAAAGTATGAACCCTAGGCCTTGTTTCCTAGCATTGCAATACCGTTTACGCTCACTTTTATCATTAGTTACCATGCTGTTTTTATAATTTCAGATTACAAATACTATTATCTACTATCCATATTGCACTTGTATCACCATCTCTTCGCCGAACTAGTGCACCTATACAATTTACCATTGTGTTGGGTGTGTTGGGGACCCAAGAGACTCTTTGTTATTTGGTTGCAGGGTTGCTTGAGAGAGACCATCTTCATCCTACGCCTCCTACGGATTGATAAACCTTAGGTCATCCACTTGAGGGAAATTTGCTACTGTCCTACAAACCTCTGCACTTGGAGGCCCAACAACGTCTACAACAAGAAGGTTGTGTAGTAGACATCAAGCTCTTTTCTGGCGCCGTTGCCGGGGAGGTTAGCGCTTGAGGGTATATCTTTAGATCTTGCAATCGAGTCTTTTAGTTTCTTGTTTTATCACTAGTTTAGTTTATAAAATAAAAATATAAAAAATGGAATTGAGTTTGTCTCATACGCTTCACCTTTTTAATATCTTTCGTGAGTATGATGGAAAGGATAATTGTGCTCAAGTGCTAGAAGAACAAATCTATAAAATGTTTGGAGCTAAATATTTGAATGATGAGCATGATTGCAATGTTGTTAGTATGAATTCCTTGAATATCCATGATGCTAATGATATGCAAAGACACAAGCTTGGGGAAGCTATGTTTTATGAAGATGATATTTTTTGTCCCCCAAGTTTTGATGAGCAAATTTATTATGATGAAAGCATGCATCCTATCTATGATGATTATTGTGATGACACGTATGCTTTAAAGAATAATTATAACCATTAAACTTGTCATCTTGATCTTAATTTTCAATCACATGATAGTTATTTTGTTGAGTTTGCTCCCACTACTATTCATGAGAAGAATTTTGCTTATGTGGGGAGTAGTAAATTTTCTATGCTTGTAGATCATGAAAAGAATGCTTTATGTGACAGTTATATTGTTGAATTCATTCATGATGCTACTGAAAATTATTATGAGGGAGGAACATATGCTTGTAGGAATTGCAATAATATCAAGTTTCCTCTCTATGTGCTTAAAGTTTTGAAGTAATGCTTGTTTTACCTTCCTATGCAAGTTGACTCTTGTTCCCACAAGTTGTTTGCTCACAAAATCCCTATGCATAGGAAGTGGGTTAGACTTAAATGTGCTAGTAATATTCTTCATGATGCTCTCTTTATGTTTCAATTCTTATCTTTTATGTGAGCATCATTGAAATCATCATGCCTAGCTAGGGGCGTTAAACGATAGCGCTTGTTGGGAGGCAACCCAACTTTATTTTTGTTCCTTGCTTTTTGTTCCTGTTTAGTAATAAATAATTCATATAGCCTCTGTTTAGATGTGGTTTTATACTTTTAATTAGTGTTTGTGCCAAGTAGAACCTTTTGGGAAGACTTGGGGGAAGTCTTTGTGATCATGCTGTAAAAAACAGAAACTTTAGCGCTCACGATAATTGCTGCCATTTTTTATTGGAGAGTGATATTTAGTTAATTCTTTTTTCAGATGATTAATAGATAAATTCCTAAGGTCCATAAATTTATTTGAGAATTTTATGAGTTCAAGAAGTATACGTTTGATCCAGATTACTACAGACTGTTCTGTTTTTGACAGATTCTGCTTTTCGTGTGTTGTTTGCTTATTTTGATGAATCTATGGCTAGTAAAATAGTTTATAAACCATAGAGAAGTTGGAATACAGTAGGTTTAACACCAATATAAATAAATAATGAGTTCATTACAGTACCTTGAAGTGGTGATTTACTTTCTTATACTAACGGAGCTTACGAGTTTTCTGTTAAGTTTTGTGTTGTGAAGTTTTCAAGTTTTGGGTAAGGATTCGATGGACTATGGAATAAGGAGTGGAAAGAGCCTAAGCTTGGGGATGCCCAAGGCACCCCAAGGTAATATTCAAGGACAACCAAGAGCCTAAGCTTGGGGATGCCCCGGAAGGCATCCCCTCTTTCGTCTTCGTTCATCGGTAACTTTACTTGGAGCTATATTTTTATTCACCAGATGATATGTGTTTTGCTTGGAGCGTCGATTTATTTTGTTAGGATTTTATTGCTGTTTGAATAAAATACCAAGATCTGAAATTATTAAATGTTAGAGAGTCTTCACATAGTTGCATAATTATTAAACTATTCATTGATCTTCACTTATATCTTTCAGAGTAGTTTGTTGTTGCTCTAGTGCTTCACTTATATCTTTTAGAGCATGGTGGTAGTTTTATTTTGAAGAAATAGATGAACTCTCATGTTTCACTTAGATTATTTCAAGAGTCTTAAATAGCATGGTAATTTTCTTAAAATCCTAATATGCTAGGTATTCAAGAATAATAAAATTCTCTTATGAGTGTGTTGAATACTATGAGAAGTTTGACACTTGATAATTGTTCTGAGATATGGAGATGGTGATATTAGATTCATGCTAGTTGAGTAGTTATGAGTTTGAGAAATACTTGTGTTGAAGTTTGTGATTCCCATAGCATGCACGTATGGTGAACCGTTATGTGATGAAGTCGGAGCATGATTTAATTATTGATTGTCTTCCTTACGAGTGGCGGTCGGGGACGAGCGATGGTCTTTTCCTACCAATCTATCCCCCTAGGAGCATGCGCGTAATACTTTGCTTTGATAACTTGTAGATTTTTGCAATAAGTATATGAGTTCTTTATGACTAATGTTGAGTCCATGGATCATATACGCACTCTCACCCTTCCACCATTGCTAGCCTCTCCAATACCGCGCACCTTTCGCCGGTATCATAAACCCACCATATACCTTCCTCAAAACAGCCACCATACCTACCTATTATGGCATTTCCATAGCTATTCCGAGATATATTGCCATGCAACTTTCCACCATTCCGTTATTATGACACGCTTCATCATTGTCATATTGCTTTGCATGATCATGTAGTTGACATCATATTTGTGGCAAAGCCACCATTCATAATTCTTTCATACATGTCACTCATGAGTCATTGCACATCCTGGTACACCGCCGGAGGCATTCATATAGAGTCATATCTTGCTCTAAGTATCGAGTTGTAATTCTTGAGTTGTAAGTAAATAAAAGTGTGATGATCATCATTATTAGAGCATTGTCCCAGTGAGGAAAGGATGATGGAGATTATGATTCCCCCGTAAGTCGGGATGAGACTCCAGACGAAAATAAATAAATAAAAGAGGCCAAAGAAGCCCAAATAAAAAAAACCTAGGCCTTGTTTTGTAGCATTGCAATACCGTTTACGCTCACTTTTATTATTAGTTACCTTGCTGTTTTTATAATTTCAGATTACAAATACTATTATATACTATCCATATGGCACTTGTATCACCATCTCTTCGCCGAACTAGTGCACCTATACAATTTACCATTGTATTGGGTGTGTTGGGGACACAAGAGACTATTTGTTATTTGGTTGCAGGGTTGCTTGAGAGAGACCATCTTCATCCTACGCCTCCTACGGATTGATAAACCTTAGGTCATCCACTTGAGGGAAATTTGCTACTGTCCTACAAACCTCTGCACTTGGAGGCCCAACAACGTCTACAAGAAGAAGGTTGTGTAGTAGACATCAATCCCCACTGGTGATAAGCCGACTATATATGATTTGTAACCCTAAGCCCCGAGTATGTTATAGAAGCTTGGGGGCTAGTTCGTCGATAGTATACACACACGCACAATGCCTGGTATTCATGTGTACTTTGTACACACCCCTATCACTAATATACAGTACCAGGAGTAGGCTTTTTCCTCAACTGCAAGGGTCCGAACTAGGGTAAAACTTTGCCTCATATTACCATCCAGCCTAACAGTCAGGGATATCCTACCGAATGATATGATGGAATCATATCTGCCAACTACTAAGAGAGAGGTGTGTCTGGGGGGGGGGCAATGTGTGCGAGAGAGGCCTAAAGATAATGTGTGTGCGGGAGACACGTAGGCACATATATGTGCGTATAGAGGGCTAGTAGAGACCGTGCGTGTGTATATATGCATGTGAGAGAAATGGTGTTTTCCAACTGAGATTAGTGAAAAGAGTGGTACATAGTAGTCAGAAAGAGAGAGAGATACAGAGAGAGCATGTGCGTGCGTCTCCCCGACACCTCGAGAGAGATTGTGAGCATGTGTGAAAGAGAAATGCCGATGCATATAAAGTGTGTGCACTTATGTGGTAGATAGAGAGATATATAGCGCGTTTGTGAGAACGGGCCAAGGCATAGTGCATCTACGTGTAAAAGTCGGTTCTACGCATTAAATTAAAATATAAATGGCATTATTATTTTTGTATGAGACCATGAATTTTGCAAATTGCGTATGGACGAAAATCGGTCTATCAGACACCCATACTCTATTGAATTCTAGCATGTGCATGTGTTTATTTCATATTATCGATCCATAGAGTGAGAGCGGTTTGAAATACAGGCAATGGATGCTTTTGCAATTCATATATAAACATTAATTAGTGCACTACATGTTGTTAGTGTGAAGCACTTTATACATTTGTCACTTGCATGGATACATTCCAAATTGCTAGCTACGAAAAAGAATACATGTCGAATTCAACATAAAGGGGGTTTCAAAGATTCGAATTCATAGGAAGTGCATTCATCTATTTGAACCCGCGATAATGGCATTTGTAAATCAGATGTAAAAGGGGGCATCAATCTTTGTTGTGCGTTTGAACATGCTATATATATTCATACGCATGTCTAACTTTTTTTGCAACCAAGGAGATTATATCTGGAACCATGCATGAACTGAGGTAAGTTGAATATTTTTTTAATATATACTCGTGTACAATGTATATTCAAATGTACCACCTCCATTACAAAATAATCGTAGCTTTAGGATTTTCAAGAGTAAAGATTTGTGAAGTTTGACAAATCCTGAGCGTTCAATTCAAGTGAACCGAAAACGTTAATGCTTCTGCTCCCAAATATTGAACGAAGCGCCAAATAGGCCTCTGGTCAACCGAAACCGCGCGAGACTAATGTTTGGTGGTAGGAAATTACTGTCCTGACTCTGGCCTGTGTAGCCTATCAGCCCGATGTCCACCGGGGTAGGTTTGTAACTTCACCAAGACGCCAGTCTCAACCGCCTCCGAGAAGCATTCATACGCCGTGGGCACCTAAACACCCATGCGCTTGGCCGAAATCTATCTCGCCCACATTTGGGACACCTGAGATTACTGTCCTACCCCCAACCCGCAATATGTCCGAAATTTTAGATGGGGGCAAAGTTTGTAACTTTCCCCAAATTTCAAACAAGCATGTCCCAAACCGAAACATTATCCCCCCTTAGTTCCCCGCCTCCCTCCGTTTCCCCATTCATACTTCGTGGGCGCCAAAACGCCCTCTCCACCAGCCGCGAAACCCCAGCCTCCTCCGTCCTCCACCCCATAGCGCCCAATCCAGCGCCGCCCTCCTCCATCACGCTGGAGCCGGTACCCCGATGTCGTCGTCCAATGCAACCGCAACGCCCTCAAGGACTTAGCAGCTGAAGCCGATGTAGAGTTGCCTGCATGACACCGACGCCGACGTGCGCCGTACCATAACTACTCCGACCACGCCGTCCTGCACCTCACTGCTGCCGCTCCACTGTCGCAACCATCCACCACACCGGAGTTGTTCCCGCTACGCCGTCGTTCACCGCCTCGGATCTGCTTCCCCGCTGCCGACAGACGGCCACCACACCACACTCAACAACTTGGCCATGGGTTCGTCCAAGGCTGCATCGTCCTCCACAACTTCTCGTTTCCAGTGAACCACAAGAAGATCGTTGGAAAAACAGAAGGAGGACACAACACTGCCAGCAGAAAGAGGTACTCCTCTTCCCTTATTCGTGCAAACCTTACATCTCTGCTCACACCGTATTCATCCCACGAAAGAAACTAGTTGAGCGCTTCTTACTGCATCTTCTTCGTGATACTAAATGCACAAGGTTTCCTCCCTTTACTGTTTCACCTTTGCTAGAGGTTAGTAGCCCGCCTGGATTTCAATTCAGGGTCAGTCGAACCGCAATTAAAAGAAGCAGCACCTGCTTAGGCGCGCGGAGCACCTAGTCCGCCTGTTCGCCGGGGAAGCGGTGCGTCGGTGTCTATCATAGGGGTGTGGGGCGCAGGAGCTACTTGCGCCCGATCTGGAGGTCGGCGGGGCTTGAATGGATTGCCGGGGGGTGGTGCCAAGCACGGCGGTGCGGTGAGGTCGAGGGGAGGGCGCAGGCAGGGGACTGGGTCGGTGGTCGCTGCCGTTTCGAGGAAGATCGTCAACACTGACTGGCTGGAGGTAGATGAAGGCGATCTGCTCGTTCTTTGTACATCAGACGGTGCAGAAAAAATGGACTGATCTATTTGTTTTCAGTCAAATGTTATTTCCGTAGAATCCTGTAGTAATTTAGTGTGCCATGCATGTTGCAGAGCTATCGTATGTCTCCCGTCATTTATTTCTCACCGACCTGCTATCTGCTACCTTTACACTGTACTAATTGTGCACACACTTCACCCATACTCACACTATTGTTTTTTATGCATGGGTATTTCAGACTCTGACGCAGTGTTGATGAATGCTGAAAAGAAAAGACAGAAGTCGCTCCAGTGTAATTCGAAGATAAGCACTAAGCGTTTCAACGCTCTAAAGGATGCAGTGTCCGCAGTTGGAGATAGTAAACGTAGCTCTGCAGTTGATGATCTCAATTGCCACACACAACCATCCCAGGTGCTTGCTTTAACTTCGCGCTGTCAAATGTGGTTGCATGTTGCATATGGTGTCTAGCTGGTATTGCTTCCAATTTGGTTAAATTGCATCTGCTTACTTTACACATTATACCTTTGATAATGACATGCCTTCCTGTTTTTGATACATACTCCCTCCGTTCGGAATTACTCGTCCAAGAAATGAATTTATCTAGATGTATTTTAGTTGTAGATACATCCATTTTTGTGACAAGTAATTCCGAATGGAGGGAGTACTACATATGTCTATTAACCATGTTCGTACATCAAACTAATGCTCTTTTGTATCCCTCGTCAATCACTTATGATGAGACAGTCACCCGGGTGGGTTATTGTGAGATGCCATACTCGTCTAAAGAGTGCAGTGTCATCCTCCACACATGATTCTCAAGAAACAGCAAGGCTAAATGAAGATAGTCAACATAGCTCTCTAGTTGATGACCGCAATTCCCCCACACCACCATCACAGGTGCTTGCTCTAACTTCGCAGTGTGATATGTGGTTGCATGTTGCATACGGTGTCTAGATTGTAATGCTTCTAATTAGGGTAAATTGCATCTGCTTACTTTACACATTATACCTGTGAATATGACATGCCTTCCTATTTTTTGGTACACACTATATCTATGTGTTAACCTTGTTCTTACATGAAACTACCTCTCTTCTGTATCCTGCATCAATCACTTATGATGAGTCACCTTTATTCGTTGCATATTGCATATTATTTCTAGCTTGTTGCCATGTATTGCTTCTAATTTGGTCAAATACATTTGTTAGGGCACCCTTTTTGTCGGGGTTGGGATTCCGGCAAACCCTTAAGGTTCGAACATCGGGGGTGCGCGTGAAGTCTTTCTCTCCAACCGATCTACGCTCTAGCTTGCTAAGATCTTGCAGACGAACTCGACGAACTCACAACACGGAAGGACACGGGGTTTATACTGGTTCGGGCCACCGTTGTGGTGTAATACCCTACTCCAGTGTGGTGGTGGTGGATTGCCTCTTGGGCTGATGATGAACAATACAAGGGAAGAACAACCTCCCGAGGTTGAGGTGTTCTTGTGAGTAGGCTCTCGATCGGGTTGGATCAAGCTAATATCAGATATCCCTACTATGGTGCTAGCTCTACTTATATAGGCCCTGGTCCTCTTCCCAAATATCGAGCGGGAAGGGAGCCAACAATGGCGGGCCAATTTGAAGGGGGACAACTAGTACAAGCTATCCTGAGAAAAGTAGTCTTCGCCTGCACAAAGTTCTGGTGGTGACACTGTTCTCGGCTCCACGGTGACCTCCGTCTTGCAGTCCATGGTCTTGGTCTTGTTGCACCGAAATAGCAACCTTTGCTTGAGGCCTTGGTACTCCGCGGCTGCGCTTGCCCCACTTTGCACCAAAGAGGAAACAAGGACGCTGTGCGCGCTGGCACCCGCCTGGTGTCGATCGTCACGACTTACGTCACGAGAGCCTCATGAGGTTTGCCTCGCCTTGATATCTCCGCTCCTTGTGAGCCTGCCTAGCTAGGCCACTCCAGAGGAGGTCTTGCGTCGTTCCACTCGCGAGGCTTGGCCCCTTGCGAGGGTCTTGGGTGCTTTGTTGGTGAAGATGGGCCGTACGGCCTGCCGGCTCAGCCACGCCGCGGGCTGCAGGCAGGCAAGTCTGGGGACCCCCGTTCCGAGGACGCCGACAGTAGCCCCTGGGCCCAAGGTGCGCGCGGGCTTGGCTTCGCGGCGATGCCAAGGGTCAAGCTCGAAGCGCCGCGGGCCCCAAAAGAATGCGGCCTCGGTTGACACGTGGTGGTTGATTGGACGTGGGCGTCTCCGTGTCCCCACGTTGTCTTGGCGACTGCACGACTTGACAAGTCCCTGCGACATGCAAGGGAAGCCATCATTACCTGCGATCATGGGAGACACCGATTGGCCTTCTCTTGCTATAAATAGGGAGGGGGCGAAGCCCCCGTTGCCCATCTCTTCCTTGCTTACTCCCTCCTTCTTGCTCCATTGCTTGCAGCGCCTCCGATGGCGCCTCAAAGGAAGTTCTCTGTCACCGAGAAGGGAAAGGCCCCTCGCGAGGGCCCTGGTTCCCCGGTGCCCAAGCGCGGTCGCGGCCGAGACTTCTGCCGCGGGCAACATAGCCCTGGCCCGTGGCTGGCAGACGTTCGCCCGCGCGCGTGGCCTGGGTAGGCGGTGCACGCTCCACTTCAAGTATGACGGCGGGTCGACCCTCTACGTCCGAGTGTTCGAGGAAGATGGCCGCTGCGCCGCGTGCTGCCCTGAGACGAACGACAGTGAGGAGGTGCTCGGCCTTGGCGACGGTCGTGACTATGGTGAGGGCGAGCCTGCCCTCAGCGGCGACCGCATCTCCTCCAGCTACGGCGGCTCTCCCTCCTGCGATAGCTCCAGCAGCAGTGGCTACGATCAGCCGCCGCGCTCGCTTCGAAGGAGGCAGCGGGTCATCTCGTCACCGCGCCTCCGTGAAGCGCGAGGAGGGGTCTGGCTAGGCTTGGGCGCCGCTAAGGGCCTGCCCCCGTGGATTGCTGAAACGCCGCTTTGTTTGGTTTTTCCCTTTCTTTTCCTGCACCAGAAAATGAAACCAGTATGGGCCCAGAGGGGCGTGTATCGAACTATGGTTCTTGGTTAATGCAACATGCATGTTATTCCCATGCTATGCTGTTATTTTGCGCAGAGATAACCTAACCTGGCGTGTTTGGGATGCTCCTTCCCTCATGAGATATCTGCGTTTGCTCAGGAACTGCAAGAGTTTGTTAGGGGGTGCACTAGAGGATTTTGCCCCTCACCCGAACCTTGACTTGGCGCTTTGCATCACAGTACTCGAGGGGCACGGATTTAGGAGAGTTGCGCCAGCTTCCAGGCTCGAACGAGGGTGACTCGCGATAAGGCAGAGAGAAGGAAAAGCTCACGAGGGTACCTGCCTAGCCCCCTCGCGAGGTATGCGAGAGAGAGAGAGAGAGATCACGGGTAAACCAGAGCCGAAAAACACAGTAAAAGGCGAAGGAACCAAATCAGCAAGGAACTCCAAAGGCAAACTCGATTAAGGAAAAGCAAGTCAACTACGGAAAACAAATGAAAAGCCGCGTCCGTCACCTAGTCTAGTCTTCAAGTCTTCTCACCAGTGCGGAGCTAAGTGCTGTCCACTAGGCATGGGAGGGAGCCCCAGGGCCTGAGGCCGGCGCTCCTGAGACTCCGGGGCATGTACAGCCCCAACTCATTATTACGTGAGAATGTCACGGGCGGTGATTCTTCACAGGCACCGGGCCTTGCTTCACAGGCTCTAGGCCTTGCTTCTCAGGCACTGGGCCTTGCTTCTCAGGCACTGGGCCTTGCTTCTCAGGCACTGGGCCTTGCTTCATGGGTAGAACTTTCGGAGGTGTTGGATGTTCCAGGCGTTTTGGATAGGTGTCCCCTCTTGCGTCTCCAAGCGCACGACGCCAGGCTTGGTGATGTGGACGACCCTGAACGGGCCCTCCCACATTGGCGAGAGCTTGTGCAAGCCTTCGCTAGAGAGGACCCGCCTCAGGACCAGGTCACCCGTCTCGAGCATCCTGGAGCGAATGTTGTGGCAATGGTAGCGCCGCAGCGCTTGCTGGCACCTTGCCGCCCTTAATGCAGCTTCGCGACGCCGTTCCTCCCCCAGCACGAGATCCATCCCCCGCATGGCGTCCTGCTGCGTTTCCTTGAACGCCAGGACCTGCGCGGAGCGATGCCTGACCTTGTGAGGGAGGACTACTTCAGCTCCGTAGACGAGGAAGAACGGAGTCTCGCCCGTTGGCTTGGTAGCAATGGTGCGGATGGACCAGAGCACGGACTGGAGCTCGTCGTGCCAGCCCCTGCCGCAGGCCTCCAGCTTCTTCTTGAAGCTCCTGGTCTTGAGGCCCCTCAGGACCTCAGCATTGGCGCGCTCGGCCTAACCATTGCTCCTAGGGTGGGCTACCGAAGCGTAGCAGATCTGCGTTCCAAGGTTAGCACACTAGGTTTTAAAGAGGTTACTAGTAAACGACGAGCCGTTATCTGTGATAATGCGTTTGGGGACCCTGAAGCGGCTCACGAGGCCCTTGATGAACTTGACAGCAGAGCCGGCTGGAATAGTTCGGACGGCTTCCACCTCTGCCCACTTGGTGAACTTATCGATGGCAATGTAGAGATAGCGGTAGCCCCCTGGCGCTCGTGGAAACGGGCCTAGGATGTCCAGCCCCCAGACCGTGAACGACCACATGAGCGAGATGGTTTGGAGGCCCTGAGCAGGCTGATGGATTTGCTTGGCGTGGAATTGGCAAGCTTCGCAGGACTTCACCAGCTCAGTTGCATCGTTGAGCACTATAGGCCAATAGAATCCACTGCGGAAGGCCTTGCCGACGAGGGTTCGTGATGACGAGTGATGCCCACAGTCCCCACAGTGTATATCAGTCAGTAGCTCTCTCCCTTGATCACTGGAGATGCAGCACAACATGACGTTGTTCGGTCGTTTCCTGTACAACTCGTCGTCTTGAATGCAGTATGCTGTGGCCTGTCGGGACACGCGCTCCGCGTCCTCTTATTTCTCCGGCAGTGTCCCGTGCATCAGGTACTCCCTAAACTCCTTGGTCCAGCACTCCTCCTAAGGCTCGAGCGCCAAGAGCAGCCGAGCTCCTGAGGTTGGGCCGCAATCTGGGGCTCCCGAGGCCGGGGTTGAGGGAGCTCCTCCCGAGGCTGAGTCATGCTTGAAAGAGGCGGTGTAGCCGACGGCTTGAAGAGCCGCTCTTCAAAGATGCCGGGCTCTTGCGGTTGCCGCTTGGATGCTCTCTTGGCGGTGTCGTCGACTTCCTTGTTAGTGCCCCGGGGCACGTGCTGCAGCTCCAAGCCTGCGGACTGTTTTTCCATTTTGCGCACCTCGGCAAGGTAGCCCTCCATGTGCTCGTCCTTTGGCTCGTACACTTTTTTGGAGAAGCTGACGAGGAGCTGCGAATCGCCCTTGACGGTAAGGCGCCTCACCCCCATAGCCGCCGCAGCCTTCAGGCCGGCTATGAGGCCCTTGTATTCTGCGATATTGTTGGAGACCTTCTCACCGTGCTAGAAGCAGAGTTGCACGGCGTAGCAAAGCTTGTCCTGAGTGGGCGAGATGAGCACTGCTCCAGCCCCCGCGCCCTGGTGCGCAAAGGCACCATCAAAATACATGACCCAGCCGTCTGGCGCCTCGCTTCCTGGGGAGGTGGACCAGTCTCCTCCTTCCTCAAGAGCCGGGGCATCTGTCCATTCTGCCACAAAATCGGCGAGCGCGGCTCCCTTGATGACCCTGGTGGTGCTAAACTCCAGCTGAAATGCTTGCAACTTGATGTTCCATTCAGCGACCCTTCCGGCTGAGTTTGGGCTCCTAAGTATCCTCTCCAACGGGTAAGACGAGACGACCTTGATGGGGTGCCCCTGGAAGTAGTGCCGCAGCTTGCGCGAGGCCATCAAAAGTGCGAGCAGGAGCTTCTGCGGCATGGGGTAGCGCACCCTCATGTCCCGCAGTACAGTGCTGACGAAGTATACCGGGTGCTCGACGAGGGCCGGTGCACTGCCGAGGCTCGGGTCCCGCGTAGATTGCGGCATATCCTGAGGTGATGGGTCTCCTGAGACCTGACCGCCCTTAGGAGCTTCTGGGATGTTGCTCTGCTGAGCTAGGTCCTCCGCCGCTGATGGCTTTGCTGCATTTCTCTGGACCGTTGCTGCGTCAGCTCTACCCTTGTCTTGACGCTCCTCCCGAACCGCCACCAGCACCGCGCTGGCTGAGTACGGGGTGGCGGCAAGGTAGAGCAAGAGAGGCTCGAGTGGCCACGGTGCCACCATCACCGGGGGGCTGGCAAGGTATTTCTTGAGGTCTCGGAAGGCCTGGTCAGCCTCCGGGGTCCACTCGAAGGGGCCTTTCTTCTTCATGAACTTAAAGAAGGGCAAGGCGCGCTCGCCTAGCTTAGAGATGAAATGCCCTAACGCGGTCACCCGTCCTGCCAGCTTTTGCATCTCCTTGAGGGTCTGTGGTGGGCTCATGTCTTCGATGGCCTTGATCTTTTCCGGGTTCGCCTCGATCCCTCTGTGGGATACGAGAAACCCTAGCAACTTGCCAAATGGGATGCCAAACACACACTTTTCCAGGTTAAGCCTCAAGTTCACTTGGCGCAAGCTCTCGAAGGTCTCCTCCAAGTCTTGAATCAACGTCCTTGCCTCGTGAGATTTGACCACTATGTCATCAACGTAGGCCTCTGTGTTCCTGCCGAGCTGCCGCCCCAGGGCGATGTGCATCAGCCACTGAAAGGTTGCGCCCGCGTTGCGAAGGCCGAAAGGCATGCAGGTGTAGCAGTACACCCCACATGGTGTCAAGAAGGCCGTCTTCTCCACATCCTCCACCGCCATCTTGATCTGATGGTATCCAGAGAACGCATCCAAGAAGCACAGAAAATGGCACTCGGCGGTGGAGTCAACGATTTGATCGATGCGCGAAAGGGGGAACGGGTCTTGGGGGCAGACTTTGTTTAGGTTGGTGAAGTCGACGCACATCCGTTCCTTCCCGCCTTTCTTCGGCACTACAACGGGGTTTGCCAGCCATTCAGGGTATCAAACTTCCCGAATTGTACCTGCCGCCTCCAGCTTGCGTGTCTCTTGGACGATGAAGGCCTACTTCTCAGTGGACTGCCGTCTTGCTCGCTGCTTCACGGGGCGTACGTTGGTGCACACCTTTAGATGATGCTGGATTACCTCTCTCGGGACCCCTACCAGTTGATCGGGCTCCCATGCGAATATCTCCTTGTTCACGCGCAAAAACCTCACCAAAGCTTCTTCTTGCCCCGGGTTAAGGCCGGTTCCTATGGTGAAGGTGGCCCCTGAAGACCCATCCTCGTTGACTAGCACCTACTTGGTCTCCGCCTTGTCTTGGGTGAACAACTACTTTTTCTTGGTGGGTGCGGCCTCCTTGGCCTCCGGCGAACCGGCGCTGGCCGGCTGCGCTGCTGCCGTGGTCTTGAAGGTGAGCCTGAGCGCCATCACGGCCTCCTTAGCATCCCCCTTGGATGGTGAGGGTGCCCTTGCTCCCTGGCATCTTCATGAGGTTGTTAGCCGGGTGAGTTGCCGCCATGAACTGAGCGAGGGCCGGGTACCCGAGGATGGCATTGTACGGGAGACCGATGCGGGCGATGTCAAAGTCCACCAGCTCGGTGCGATAGTTATCCCGCGTGCCAAAGGTGATTGGGAGGCGGATCTGTCCCAAGGGGTGAGCAGCTCCACCGCCCACCCCTGTGAAGGGCTTGCTGAGGCCGAGCCGTTCGACTGGTACATGAAGAAGGCTGAAAGCTTCCACGGAGAGCAGGTTGAGACCGGCGCCGCCGTTGATGAGGGTTTTGGTGACGGCCATGTTGTAGATGGTGGGCGTGCAGAGCATCGGGAGCATCCCTGAGCCGGCAGTGGAGCTGGGGTGGTCCTCCGAGTCGAAGGTGAGGTCGGCTTCCGGCGCGGCCCAACTCGGCGGAGCCCCCGGGCGCTTCCAGGTGGCCCCAGTCTGACGGAAGAAAGGCTTGACGTGGCGATCTAAAGGAGGTGCTTGGGAGCCGCTTAGTAGTGCCGCGACTGCGTGGTGTGCCGGCGCCGCGTAGCGCGCCGTGAAGAGGTCGCGGAGTTCCCCCCAGGACGTCACCGTGGATCCCGAGAGGCCGAGCAGCCAAGCGCGCGGCTCGCCGGCGAGGGCCAGGGGGAACAAGTTTGCCATGATCTTATCGTCACCTCCGGCTTCGAGGACGGCCTCCTCGTACGCTAGCAGGAACAGCGCCGAGTCTGCCGCGCCGTCGTAACGCGGCGGCATCTTCGGCCAAAACTTGACCGGCCACAACACTCGCCGCAGAGCGGGGGCTAGGGCTCGGTACCCAGACTCCCTACTGCTGGCGTCGGCTGAGGAGGTCGGTGGCGGGGCACCTGCCATGGGAGCACGGTGCGGGGGCGCTGGTTGATGGAGAAAAGCCCCAGCGCACCCCTACCTGGCGCGCCAAATGTCGGGGTTGGGGTTCCGGCAAACCATTAAGGTTCGAACACTGGGGTGCGCACGAAGTCTTTCTCTCCAACTGATCTACGCTCTAGCTTGCTAAGATCTTGCGGACGAACTCGACAAACTCACAACACGGAAGGACACGAGGTTTATACTGGTTCGGGCCACCGTTGTGGTGTAATACCCTACTCCAGTGTGGTGGTGGTGGATTGCCTCTTGGGCTGATGATGAACAATACAAGGGAAGAACAGCCTCCCGAGGTTGAGGTGTTCTTGTGAGTAGGCTCTCGATCGGGTTGGATCAAGCTAAGATCAGATATCCCTACTATGGTGGCTAGCCTACTTATATAGGCCCTGGTCCTCTTCCCAAATATCGAGCGGGAAGGGAGCCAACAATGGCGGGCCAATTTGAAGGGGGACAGCTAGTACAAGCTATCCTGACAAAAGTAGTCTTCGCCTGCACAAAGTTCTGGTGGTGACGCTGTTCTGGGCTCCACGGTGACCTCTGTCTTGCAGTCCATGGTCTTGGTCTTGTTGCACCGAAATAGCAACCTTTGCCTGAGGCCTCTGTACTCCCTGGCTGCGCTTGCCCCAATTTGCACCAAAGAGGAAACAAGGACGCTGTGCACGCTGGCACCCACCTGGTGTCGATCGTCATGGCTTACGTCACGAGAGCCTCACAAGGTTCGCCTCGCCTTGATATCTCTGCTCCTCGTGAGCCTGCCTAGCTAGTCCACTCCAGAGGAGGTCTTGCGTCATCCCCCTCGCAAGGCTTGGCCCCTCGCGAGGTTCTTGGGTGCTTTGTTGGTGAAGATGGGTCGTACGGCCTGCCGGCTCAGCCACACCGCGGGCCGCAGGCAGGCAAGTTTGGGGACCCCCGTTCCCAGGACGCCGACACTTTTAATTTGGCAAAGTGATATTGGTTTCATCTTTCATATGGTTTCTAGCTTGCATTGATTCTAACAAGTTCAAGCACCTTGTGCTTAGTTTACACTTTATACATCATGCATGTCAATATGTCATGCCGTCCTGTTTTTCATACATATTCCATCCTCCTATCATGCGGTTGCCTTACATGAAAGTAGTGTTCGTCAGTATCATGCATCAATGAGTTCTGAAGAGAAAATTTTATTCCTTTTTCTTGTGGGTTTGACTTGACAAGGCAAAATCAAGAAAGATGAAGGAAAAGAGTAAGGAAGGCGATGATGGCGGTCCTTTGCAGCAACGTAAATGGAGCATATGTACCGATTCTCCTTGTACTGATAGTGCATTACAAGGTCCAAGTCTCCGCTCCCCTACTCCACCATCCAAGGTGCTTGCTCTAACTTGGCAGTGTGATATTTGGTTGCATGTTGCATATGGTGTCTAGCTTGTATTGCTCCTAATTTGTGTAAACTGCATCTGCTTAGCTTACACATGATACGTGTGAATATGACACGCTTTCCTCTTTCTGGTACATACTATATCTGTCTATCACATCATGTTCTTACATGAAACTACTCTTCTTGTGTATCCTGCATCAATCACTTATGATGGAACACCTTTAAGTTGGCAGTGTGATGTTGGTTTGCATCTTGAATATGATTTCTAGCATGTATAGCTTCTAGTTTGATGAACGCCACCTATGACGAGACAGTTTTAACTTGGCAGAGTGATATTGATTGCACCTTTCATATGGTGTCTAGTTTGCAGTGCTTCTAATTTGTTGAAGTGCCTTCTACTTAGTTACCACATCATAGGTGTGAATATGTCAAGCCGTCCATTTTTTGTACATATTCCATCCTCATATCATGACTTTGCCTTTCACTAGAGTAGTGTTCGTCAGTATCATGCATCAATGAGTTCTGAAGAGCAGATTTTATTCCTTTTTCTTGTGGGTTTGACTTGACAAGGCAATATCAAGAAAGAGGAAGGAAAAGAGTAAGGAAGGAGATGATGGTGGTCCTCTGCAGCAATGTAAATGGAGCATCTGTACCGATTCTCCTTGTACTGATAGTGCATTACAAGGTCCAAGTCTCCGCTCCCCTACTCCACCATCCAAGGTGCTTGCTCTAACTTGGCAGTGTGATATCTGTTGCATGTTGCATATGGTGTATAGCTTGGATTTCTCCTAATTAGTGTAAGTTGCATCTGCTTATCTTACAAATGATACATGTGAATATGACACGCTTTCCTATTTTTGGTACATACTATATGTGTCTATCACACCATGTTCTTACATGAAACTACTCTTCTTGTGTATCCTGCATCAGTCACTTATGATGGAACACCTTTAAGTTGGCAGAGTGATATTGATTGCACCTTTCATATGGTGTCTACTTTGCAGTGCTTCTAATTTGTTGAAGTGCCTTCTGCTTAGTTACTACATCATAGGTGTGAATATGTCAAGCCGTCCATTTTTTCATACATCCTCGTATCATGACTTTGCCTTTCATCAGAGTAGTGTTCGTCAGTATCATGCATGAACGAGTTCTAAAGAGCGAATTATATTCCTTTTTCTTGTTGGTTTGACCTCACAATGCAAAATCAATAAAGCTGAAGGAAATTGGCAAGGCATTGGATGATGGTGGTCCTTCCGAGCAACTGAAACGGAGGTTCTCTACAGATTCTACTCCGCTATCCTCCCAACAAGATTCGCAAGACAACGCAAGGCTAGACAGTCAACGTAGCTATGTAGATGATGAGCACATCTCCCCTACTCCACCAGCATAGGTGCTTGCTCTAACTTGGCACTATTGTATGTGGTTGCATGTTGCGTATGATGTCTAGCTTGTATTGCTTCTAACTTTGTTGAATTGCATCTGCTTACTTTACGCATAATGCATGTGAATATGACACGTGTTCCTATTTCTAGAACATACGTGTACATGATGAGCACATCTCCCCTACTCCACCATCACAGGTGCTCTTGCTCTAACTTGGCACTATTATATGTGGTTGCATGTTGCGTATGATGTCTAGCTTGTATTGCTTCTAACTTTGTTGAATTGCATCTACTTACTTTACACATAATGCATGTGAATATTGAAGGAAATATGCCCTAGAGGCAATAATAAAGTTATTATTTATTTCCTTATATCATGATAAATGTTTATTATTCATGCTAGAATTGTATTAACTGGAAACATAATACTTGTGTGAATACATAGACAAACAAAGTGTCACTAGTATGCCTCTACTTGACTAGCTCGTTAATCGAAGATGGTTATGTTTCCTAACCATAAACAAAAGAGTTGTTATTTGATTAACGGGATCACATCATTAGGTGAATGATGTGATTGACATGACCCATTCCATTAGCTTAGCACCCGATCGTTTAGTATGTTGCTATTGCTTTCTTCATGACTTATACATGTTCCTATGACTATGAGATTATGCAACTCCCGTTTGCCGGAGGAACACTTTGTGTGCTACCAAACGTCACAACGTAACTGGGTGATTATAAAGGAGCTCTACAGGTGTCTCCAAAGGTAAATGTTGGGTTGGCGTATTTCGAGATTAGGATTTGTCACTCCGATTGTCGGAGAGGTATCTCTGGGCCCTCTCGGTAATGCACATCACTTAAGCCTTGCAAGCATTGCAAATAATGAGTTAGTTGCGAGATGATGTATTACGGAACGAGTAAAGAGACTTGCCGGTAACGAGATTGAACTAGGTATTGAGATACCGACGATCGAATCTCGGGCAAGTAACATACCGATGACAAAGGGAACAACGTATGTTGTTATGCGGTCTGACCCATAAAGATCTTCGTAGAATATGTAGGAGCCAATATGGGCATCCAGGTCCCGCTATTGGTTATTGACCGGAGACGTGTCTCGGTCATGTCTACATTGTTCTCGAACCCGTAGGGTCCGCACGCTTAAGGTTTCGATGACAGTTATATTATGAGTTTATGAGTTTTGATGTACCGAAGGAGTTCGGAGTCCCGGATGAGATCGGGGACATGACGAGGAGTCTCGAAATGGTCGAGACGTAAAGATTGATATATTGGACGACTATATTCGGACATCGGAAAGGTTCCGAGTAAATCGGGTATTTTTCAGAGTACCGGGTAGTTACGGGAGAAGCAATGGGCCTTGATGGGCTTTAGTGGGAAGAGGCTGAGGCAAGGGGCACCCCAAAGACACAAGTTGATCCACGTGATCTTATTCTTAGCCGTGTGCGGCGCCCCCTGCCACCATAGTCCTCGATAATATTGTAGCGGTGCCTAGGCGAAGCCCTGCGACAGTAGTACATCAAGATCGTCACCGCGCCGTCGTGCTGACAGAACTCTTCCCTGACACTTTGCTGGATCGGAGGCCGGGGATCGTCATCGAGCTGAATGTGTGCTAGAACTCGGAGGTGCCGTAGTTTCGGTGCTTGATCGGTCGGACCATGGAGACGTACGACTATATCAACCAAACGCTTCCGTTGTCGATCTACAAGGTACGTAGATCACACTCCCCCCTCGTTGCTATGCATCACCATGATCTTGCGTGTGCGTAGGAAATTTTTGAAATTACTACGAAACCCAACAGTGGTATCAGAGCCTAGGTTTTTATGGTTTGATGTTATATGCACGAGTAGAACACAAGTGAGTTGTGGGCGATATAAGTCATACTGCTTACCAGCATGTCATAATTTGGTTCGGCGGTATTGTTGGATGAAGCGGCCCGGACCGACATTACGCGTACGCTTACGCGAGACCGGTTCTCCCGACGTGCTTTGCACAAAGGTGGCTAGCGGGTGACAGTTTCTCCAACTTTAGTTGAACCGAGTGTGGCTACGCCCGGTCCTTGCGAAGGTTAAAACAACACCAACTTGACAAACTATCGTTGTGGTTTTGATGCGTAGGTAAGATTGGTTCTTGCTTAAGCCCATAGCAGCCACGTAAAACTTGCAACAACAAAGTAGAGGACGTCTAACTTGTTTTTGCAGGGCATGTTGTGATGTGATATGGTCAAAACATGATGAGATATAAGTTGTTGTATGAGATAATCATGTTTTGTTAAAGTTATCGGCAACTGGCAAAAGCCTTATGGTTGTCTCTTTATTGCATAAGATACAAGCGCCAAATAATTGCTTTACTTTATCGCTGTGCGATAGCAATAGTTGCAAGAGCAATAGTTGGCGAGACGACCGTGTGACGACACATTGATATAGATCAAGATGATGGAGATCATGGTGTCATGCCGGTGACAATAGAGATCATGATAGTACTTTGGAGATGGAGATCAAAGGCGCAAGATGATGATGGCCATATCATGTCACATATTTTGATTGCATATGATGTTTATCTTTTATACATCTTATTTTGCTTAGTTTGACGGTAGCATTTTAAGATGATCTCTCACTAATTATCAAGAAGTGTTCTCCCTGAGTATGCACCGTTGCGAAAGTTCTTCGTGCTGAGACACCACGTGATGATCAGGTGTGATAGGCTCTACGTTCAAATACAACGGGTGCAAAACGGTTGCACACGCGGAATACTCAGGTTATACTTGATGAGCCAAGCATATACAGATATGGCCTCGGAACACGGAGACCGAAAGGTCGAGCGTGAATCATATAGTAGATATGATCAACATAGTGATGTTCACCAATGAAACTACTCCATCTCACATGATGATCGGACATGGTTTAGTTGATTTGGATCACGTGATCACTTAGAGGATTAGAGGGATGTCTATCTAAGTGGGAGTTCTGAAGTAATATGATTAAATTGAACTTAAATTTATCATGAACTTAGTCCTAGTAGTATTTTGCAAATCATGTTGTAGATCAATAGCTCGCGTTGTTGCTTCCCTGTGTTTATTTTGATATGTTCCTAGAGAAAATTGTGTTGAAAGATGTTAGTAGCAAAGATGCGGATTGGATCCGTGATCTGAGGTTTATCCTCATTGCTGCACAGAAGAATTGTGTCCTTGATGCACCGCTAGGTGACGGACCTATTGCAGGAGCAGATGCAGACGTTATGAACGTTTGGCTAGCTCAATATGATGACTACTTGATAGTTTAGTGCACCATGCTTAATGGCTTAGAATTGGAACTTCAAAGACGTTTTGAACGTCATGGAGCATATGAGATGTTCCAGGAGTTGAAGTTAATATTTCAAGCAAATACCCGAGTTGAGAGATATGAAGTCTCCAACAAGTTCTATAGCCAAAAGATGGAGGAGAATCGCTCAACTAGTGAGCATGTGCTCAGATTGTCTGAGTACTACAATCGCTTGAATCAAGTGGGTGTTAATCTTCTAGATAAGATAGTGATTGACAGAATTCTCTAGTCACCATCACCAAGTTAGTAGAACTTCGTGATGAACTATGATATGCAAGGGATAACGGAAACGATTCCCAAGCTCTTCATAATGCGGAAATTGATGAAGGTAGAAATCGAGAAAAACATCAAGTGTTGATGGTAGACAAGACCACTAGTTTCAAGAAAAGGGCAGAGGGAAGAAGGGGAACTTCAAAAAGAACAGCAAGCAAGTTGCTGCTCAAAGTGAAGAAGCCCAAGTCTGATCCTAAGCCTGAGACTAAGTGCTTCTACTGCAAAAGGGACTGGTCACTGGAAGCGGAACTACCCCAAGTGATTGGCAGATAAGAAGGATGGCAAAGTGAACATAAGTATATTTGATATACATGTTATTGATGTGTACTTTACTAGTGTTTATAGCAACCCCTCAGTATTTGATACTAGTTCAGTTGCTAAGATTAGTAACTCGAAACGGGAGTTGCAGAATAAACAGAGACTAGTTAAGGGTAAAGTGACGATGTGTGTTGGAAGTGGTTCCAAGATTGATATGATCATCATCGCACACTCCCTATACTTTCGGGATTAGTGTTGAACCTGAATAAGTGTTATTTGGTGTTTGCGTTAAGCATGTATATGATTTGATCATGTTTATTGTAATACGGTTATTCATTTAAGTAAAAGAATAAATTGTTGTTCTGTTTACATGAATAAAACCTTACATGGTTACACACCCAATGAAAATAGTTCGTTGGATCTCGATCGTAGTGATACACATAATCATAATATTGAAACCAAAAGATGCAAAGTTAATAATGATAGTGCAACTTATTTGTGGCACTGCCATTTAGGTCATATTGGTGTAAAGCGCATGAAGAAACTCCATGTTGATGGGATTTTGGAATCACTTGATTATGAATGACTTGATGCTTGCGAACCATGCCTCATGGGCAAGATGACTAAGACTCCGTTCTCCGGAGCGAGCAACTGACTTATTGGAAATAATACATACTGATGTATGCGGTCCGATGAAGTTAAGGCTTACGGCAAGTATCGTTATTTTCTGAACTTCACAGATGATTTGAGCAGATATGGGTATATCTACTTGATGAAACATAAGTCTGAAACATTTGAAAAGTTCAAAGAATTTCAGAGTGAAGTGGAAAATCATCATGACAAGAAAATAAAGTTTCTACGATCTGATCGCGGAGACAAATATTTGAGTTACGAGTTTGGTCTTCAATTAAAACAATGTGGAATAGTTTCACAAACTCATGCCACATGGAACACCACAGCATAATGGTGTGTCCGAACGTCATAACCGTACTTTATTGGATATAGTGCAATCTATGATGTCTCTTACCGATCTACCACTATCGTTTTGGGGTTATGCATTAGAGACAGCTGCATTCACGTTAAATAGGGCACCATCTAAATCCGTTGAGACGACACCATATGAACTATGGTTTGGCAAGAAACCTAAGCTGTCGTTTCTTAAAGTTTGGGACTGCGATGCTTATGTGAAAAAGTTTCAACATGATAAGCTCGAACCCAAATCGGAGAAGTAAATCTTCATAGGATATCCAAAGGAAACTATTGGATACACCTTCTATCACAGATCCGAAGGCAAGACTTTTGTTGCTAAATTCAGAAACTTTCTAGAGAAGGAGTTTCTCTCGAAAGAAGTGAGTGGGAGGAAAGTAAAAACTTGATAAGGTAATTGTACCTTCTCCCTTATTGGAAAATAGTTCATCACAGAAATCTGTTCCTGTGACTACTACACCAATTAGTGAGGAAGCTAATGATGATGATCATGTAACTTCAGATCAAGTTACTACCGAATCTCGTAGGTAAACCAGAGTGAGATCCGCACCAGAGTGGTACTGTAATCCTGTTCTCGAAGTCATGTTACTAGACCATGACGAACTTGTGAACTATGAGGAAGCGATGATGAGCCCAGATTCTGCAAAATGGCTTGAGGCCATGAAATCTGAGATGGGATCCATGTATGAGAACAAAGTATGGACCTTGGTTGACTTGCCCGATGACCGGCAAGCAATTGAGAATAAATGGATCTTCAAGAGGAAGATGGACGCTGATAGTAGTGTTACTATCTACAAAGCTAGAATTGTCGCAAAAGGTTTTTGACAAGTTCAAGGTGTTGACTACAATGAGAGATTCTCACTCGTATCTATGCTTAAATCTGTCCGAATCATGTTAGCAATTGCCGCATTTTATGAAATCTGGCAAATGGATAACAAAACTGCAATCCTTAATGGATTTCTTAAAAGAAGAGTTGTATATGATGCAACCAGAAGTTTTTGTTGCGGGATGATGTATTACAGAACGAGTAAAGAGACTTGCCGGTAACGAGATTGAACTAGGTATTGGAATACCGACGATCGAATCTCGGGCAAGTAACATACCGATGACAAAGGGAACAACGTATGTTGTTATGCGGTCTGACCGATAAAGATCTTCGTAGAATATGTAGGAGCCAATATGGGCATCCAGGTCCCGCTATTGGTTATTGACCGGAGACGTGTCTCGGTCATGTCAACATTGTTCTCGAACCCGTAGGGTCCGCACGCTTAAGGTTTCGATGACAGTTATATTATGAGTTTATGAGTTTTGATGTACCGAAGGAGTTCGGAGTCCCGGATGAGATCGGGGACATGACGAGGAGTCTCGAAATGGTCGAGACGTAAAGATTGATATATTGGACGACTATATTCGGACATCGGAAAGGTTCTGAGTGATTCGGGTATTTTTCGGAGTACCGGGTAGTTACGGGAGAAGCAATGGGCCTTGATGGGCTTTAGTGGGAAGAGGAGAAAGGGCCAAGGGGCTGCTGCGCCCCCCCTCCCCTCTAGTCCGAATTGGACTAGGGAAAGGGGGGCCGGCCACCTCTCCTTCTCCTCCACTTCCTTCTCCCTTCCTCCCCTCTTGGTGGACTCCTACTAGGACTTGGAGTCCTAGTAGGACTCCACATCCTGGCCGCACCAATTGCCTTGGCCGGCCTCCTCCTCCTCCATCCTTTATATACTGAGGCAAGGGGCACCCCAAAGACACAAGTTGATCCACGTGATCTTATTCTTAGCCGTGTGCGGCGCCCCCTGCCACCATAGTCCTCGATAATATTGTAGCGGTGCTTAGGCGAAGCCCTGCGACAGTAGTACATCAAGATCGTCAACACGCCGTCATGCTGACGGAACTCTTCCCCGACACTTTGCTGGATCGGAGTCCGGGGATCGTCATCGAGCTGAACGTGTGCTAGAACTCGGAGGTGCCGTAGTTTCGGTGCTTGATCGGTCGGACCGTGGAGACGTACGACTACATCAACCAAACGCTTCCGTTGTCGATCTACAAGGTACGTAGATCACACTCTCCCCTCGTTGCTATGCATCACCATGATCTTGCGTGTGCGTAGGAAATTTTTGAAATTACTACGAAACCCAACAAATATGACACGTGTTCCTGTTTCTAGAACATACGTGTACATGATGAGCACATCTCCCCTACTCCACCATCATAGGTGCTTGCCCTAACTTCGCACTATCATATGTGGTTGCATTTTGCGTATGATGTCTAGCTTGTATTGCTTCTAACTTTGTTGAATTGCATCTGCTTACTTTACACATAATGCCTGTGAATATGACATGTGTTCCTGTTTCTAGAACATACGTGTACATGATGAGCACATCTCCCCTACTCCACCATCACAGGTGCTTGCTCTAACTTGGAACTGTTATATGTGGTTGTGTTTTCCATATGATGTCTAGTTTGTATTGCTTTTGATTATGTTGAATTGCATCTGTGTAGCTTACAACTTATACGTGCAACGATCACTTACCCATAAGACACATTTAACTTGGGACTGTGATGTAGGTTGCATCTTTCATTGTCTTCTAGCTTGTACTGCTTCTAATTTCTTGAAATGGCACTTATGACAAGACACTTTTTACCTGATAGAGTGATATTGGTTGCATGTTCATATGGTGCCTAGCTTTCATTTCTTCTAATTTTGTTGAAATGCCTTCCTCTTACTGTTTTTTCATACATATTCCATCCTCCTATCGTACGTGTGAATATGAAACGCTATCTTTTTTGTATATATTCCATCCTCCTATCATGTGCTTGCCTTACATCAAAGTAGTGTTCGTCTGTATCATGCATCAACTAGTTATGCAGAGCTAATTTTACTCATCTTCTTGTGGTTTTGACTTCATAAGGCAATATCAGAAAATAGGAAGGAAAAAAGTAAGTTAGGGGATGTTGGTGGTCCTTCGCACCAACGCAAACAGAGACTCTCTAGATTTGCCACTGCTACTGCTAATGAAGTTGAAGTCCCAAGTCTACATGATGAGTACATCTCCCGTACTCCACCATCACAGGTGCTTGCTCTAAGTTGACAGTGTGATAATTGGTTTCATGTTGCATATGTTGTCTAGCCTGTATTTCTTCTATTTTGATTAAATTGCACCTGCTGAGTTCATACGTTATACATGTGCATATGAAATGGCGTTCTGTGTCTAGAATACACTGCATCTATCTATCATACCATGTTCTTACATCAAAGTACTGTTGTTGTGTATCCCGCATTAGTCACTCATGATTGGACACTTTTAACATGGCAGTTTGATAGTGGTTGCATCTTGCATTGATTTCTACGTTGTACTACTTATAATTTTTCGAATTGCCACTTATGACAAGACACTTTTAACTTGGCAGAGTAATATTGGTTGCATCTTTCATATGTTGTCTAGCTTGCATTACTTCTATTTTCTTGAAAATCCTTCTGCTTAGTTTACACGTCGTAGCTGTGAATATGTCATGCCATCCTGTTTTTCTTACATATTCCATCCTCATATGGTTGTCTTACATCAAAGTATTGCTTGTCTGTATCATGCATCAATGAGTTCTGAAGAGCGATTTTATTCTTTTGTGTTGTGGGTACGGCTTGACATGGCAAAGCCAAAAAAGAGCAAGGAAAATAATATAGTAGGGATTGGTGTTACTCGTCGGGTGAAACAGAAAAGGAACTGCCGTCCAGATTCTGCTGATACTTATAGTTCAGTAGAAGGTCCAAGACCACCGGCTAAATCTACAAACACAGTATCACCTGCTCCACCAGCTGCAGCATCCACTTCAACTATACCAGCATCTCAACAAGTTACTCGTTCGTTTGCTCCGGAATTGACCAGTTCCCGAGCTGCCTTCACACCTAACACTACTTCCGAAGCACTGCTGACACAACAGGACTTGGCAAGATCAGATGAACCTCATGAGCATCAACACCAAGACGGTACCTGACCAAGTCAAGTTGCAGTTGCATGCTCCTTTATATGTACTCTCATAGTTTGATGTACACTAACACTTTCCATATTCGTTGTTGAACTAGCACCACGACGCAAGCGGAAACAAACATCAGGGATAATGATTGACAAATTAACAAAATCTAAAGGAGGAAGAATGGAGATCCATTTTGAGGCAGGTTTAAAAAGGCCACGTGATGCTACAGAGTCAGGCAAGTTAGTATCAGAGGCAGCCGTTGCCGTTAGGTGTCATGCCGTATCCTCCCAACATGGATCCAGTACAGGAATGATAGACAATACCCAGTTTAACACCTTCCTTGACCATTTATCCGTAAGTAATGTTATTCATCGCAATTAGTAATATTGTCTTGCTCTGTCCCATACTTTCTAGCTTCCTCCTAATAAGACCCACATTCTTTTTTCAACAGATGAGGTTCAAGTTGGATCCGAAAGATGATGCGACTAAACAAGCATGCACTCAGTTTTTTCAGTTTGCTCTGCGACAGTATCGGTACCACCTTAGAAAATCTCACTTTGAAGGCAAGGCTAACAATGAAATCGCCCAAACATCTCAAGTGGAATATATTACAGATGAAGACTGGACAACCCTCGTTAAAGACTGGTCTGATCCAAAGTATCAGGTAGGCTATATGTATTTGATCAGACCACATATTGAACTTGTATTTATGTATGTGCCTTACAAGTGTATCTTCTTCTAGGCTAACTGTTTGAAGAACAAGACCAACCGTTCTAAAGTGAAACTCCAAACGACAACAAGATCTCGTAGCTATATTGCACACTGCGAGACTCTTGTAAATAGCTGCTACTTCCTTCTTTTTTCTGTGCCATATTATCGTATCTATATTGACATGTTCCAAATACAGAGGAAAGCCTGTGCGGACCAAAAAGAACTTGAACCGAATGCAGTGCAAATCTTCAAGGATTGCCACACCAGCAAGATGAAGGGCATGAGCACACCAGTTCAAGCCACTGTTGTAAGTCCTTACTCCTCCTACCTTTGAACTGATTGGTACTGTGATGTGTTCATTTAACTACTTGGTTTGCAGCCAATGTCAGTTACTCTGTTCACTTTTATACACAGTTGTCTTAATGTATCATTTCACCTTACATGGTTTAAAAGAGATGAAGGATATTCTTTTGGTCTTGATCTATATTCTAGTTGTTATGTTCATGTGCACACACAATGATAAAATAGCCTGTTTGTTTTATATCTGTTTGCCCATAATATGAATGATGTCATACTATGTTCATCCTACTTTAAACCATGTCTCTTTATCCTTAGATGTCAACGAATGTGAGGAAATAGACAATACAGTAGGCATGCTACATGGACATATGTTCCGAAAGTGATTTTATTATGTAGTTGGCACTACAATACATGCTAATGTATTACAGTAGTTCACCAAAATAAGTTACGTATAAACGTGTAACCTACTTTGTTTGTTTTTATCTCATTAATAACTTATCTGATACACTAATCTACAAGTTCAAACTTTCAGGAAGCTATGGAAAAAATGATTGAACAACCACAACCACCTGAAGGTGACGAGGCTACCACATGCATAATGTCACCTCTTGCTGTAGTGTGTCAGTATCTCTCCACTAACAGTGCAAAAAGCACCTTCCTGCGTAATTCTGGGTTGGTTGTCAAGGTAACCTCGTCCAAATCGCCTACTGAAAAAAATCTTCCTGCTAGACAAAGTGATATATCTGTGCTCCAGACACAAGCCCAATCCCTAATGGACGTCGTTTTGGAAACAAGAATAGTGGTTGACAAATGTCATCAAGATATGAATGGTTTTGAAACCAGACTATCAGACATTCGCTTCGTTGTTCAAGAGCAATGGCGGAAAAAGGTGAAGATTGTGCTGCTCCATCAGATTCTACAGCCTGAAACATTAGCACTCAGGTCAAATGATCTGTGCTTCTATACATCTGATGGTACTTTTATCTGCAAGGACTGTAAACTTAATGCCAACAGGTCTTTTGTTGTGATACAACATTTATGATGCTGCCAAAGGCTGCAATAATTACGACGCTATTTTTGTATAGTGTAGGTTTATCTTAGTAATGTATTCGACCAAAAGCTTCGTAGGAGCCCAACATGCCAACATTCGTCGGGCCCATTCCAATTGGGCTAAAAACGATTATGGGCCAAAATTTGCATGCAGCCCACTAAAAATATCTAGGCCTAAATCAGCATAAGATTTCATATTTTTCTGGTAGGCTTGTGCCCATAGTGGGCCTTTAACAGGCCTAAACATAATTTGGGCCCTCGGTAACAATAGGCTGTTTACAGGTGTAAATATCTCGAGCCCATAAAAAACATGGGCCTTTAAAAGACCGAAAGTGAGATTGGGCCCATTTATGATGCAGATCTTTCGCAGGCCAAAATTCGGACGGGCCGTAAATGCGCCGACCTAATACACGGGCCTTTAACAGGTCGGAAGTTCAGTCGGGCTAGATTATCGTCATTTTTATATGGGCCGTTAATGGTCCCTATGTGATGTTAGGCCACATATGGCACATGGATTTAGTCCGACGTTAACAGGCCAAAAATCACAACAGGCCGAAAGTGGCCCAAATCTATAGTGGGCCTCTAACAGGCCGAATGTTAGACATGGCCGAATAGGACCCAAATCCTTCACAGTCGTTTATGGGCCGAAAGTTTCAATGGCCTGTAAATGGGCCCAAATGAAGCAGGACCTTTCACAGGCCGGAAATACACCGGGCCGTATTTTGGCCCATACACTTAGCGGACTGTTAACGGGCCAGAAGTGACCATGGGCCGCGATGATGACAAGTTTAGGACAGGCCGTTGACGGGTCGATTTCACACTAGCCGTATGGGCCTTAACTGAGAATGTTGGGCCTTTAGTTAGGCCGGCCCATTATGGTCTGCAAAATCTCGCGGGCCTTTAGCTGGGCCGGCCCATTATGGCCCGCAAAATCTCGCGGGGCTTTAGCTAGGCCGGCCCATTATGATACGCAAAATCTCGTGGGCCTTTTGCTGGGCTGGCCCATTATGGACCGCAAAATCTTGTGGGCCTTTACTTGAGCCGGCCCATTTAAACTTTATGGGCCACTTTTGGGCCGGTCCATGTGTCAACATATCATAGGCGCATCTCGCCCATTGGATGAGTGACACTTGTGGCAACGCGGAGCTGACACGTGTTTTCGTCAGCCAATCAGAATTTTACACGTGGAAAATCCCCATTGGTCCGGGCTGTTAATGGGTTATCGGATCCATAACCGGACCCGATAGCTTAACGGCGTTCCGTTACGGTGGATGCCACGTGTCGGTCACCCTTGACGAAAGCACTTCTGTGACGCGCGGTTTATTGTCATGGAAGTGGACACTTCCGTCATGATAATTTTGGTAATGTCATGGAACACTTCTACGACAGCACGGGTATGACTATCTTCATTCTATCATAAATTTGTCATGGATGTACATGCATGACAGAAAACGTGACCTACTGTGACAAACACGTATCATAACGGAAGTGTATTTTTTGTAGTGGTACCAGACCTATTGTATACCCTGCCCTGAGTTTGGCAAGGGAGTACAATTTTTTTTATGATCACTGGACAACGGTCAAAAATTATCCTTAGAGGACTAAGGAAATATTTCTCGGTTATGAAGGTGATAAAGAGTTCGTCGTAAAGAGTTACATCGATGCAAGCTTTGACACCGATCTGGATGACTCTAATTCACAATCCAGATACATATTGAAAGTGGGAGCAATTAGCTAAAGTAGCTCCGTGCAGAGCATTGTAGACATAGAAATTTGCAAAATACATACGGATCTGAATTTGGCAGACCCATTGACTAAACTTCTCTCACAAGCAAAACATGATCACACCTTAGTACTCTTTGGGTGTTAATCACATGGTAATGTGAACTAAGATTACTGACTCTAGTAAACCCTTTGAGTGTTGGTCACATGGTGATGTGAACTATGGGTGTTAATCACATGGTGATGTGAACTATTGGTGTTAAATCACATGGCGATGTGAACTAGATTATTGACTCTAGTGCAAGTGGGAGACTGAAGGAAATATGCCCTAGAGGCAATAATAAAGTTATTGTTTATTTCCTTATTTCATGATAAATGTTATTATTCATGCTAGAATTGTATTAACCGGAAACTTAGTACATGTGTGAATACATAGACAAAACAAAGTGTCCCTAGTATGCCTCTACTTGACTAGTTCGTTTATCAAAGATGGTTATGTTTCCTAACCATAGACATGTGTTGTCATTTGATGAACGGGATCACATCATTAGGAGAATGATGTGATGTACAAGACCCACTCGTTAGCTTAGCATTATGATCGTTACAGTTTCATTGCTACTGCTTTCTTCATGACTTATACATGTTCCTCAAACTATGAGATTATGCAACTCCCGAATACCGAAGGAACACCTTGTGTGCTATCAAACATCACAACGTAACTGGGTGATTATAAAGATGCTCTACAGGTGTCTCCGATGGTGTTTGTTGAGTTGGCATAGATCGAGATTAGGATTTGTCACTCCGTGTATCAAAGAGGTATCTCTGGGCCCTCTCGGTAATGCACATCACTATAAGTCTTGCAAGCATTGTGACTAATGAGTTAGTTGCGGGATGATGCATTACAGAACTAGTAAAGAGACTTGCCGGTAACGAGATTGAACTAGGTATTGGTATACCGACGATCGAATCTCGGGCAAGTAACATACCGATGACAAAGGGAACAACGTATGTTGTTATGCGGTTTGACCGATAAAGATCTTCATAGAATATGTAGGAACCAATATGAGCATCTAGGTTCTGCTAATGGTTATTGACTGGAGATGAGTCTCGGTCATGTCTACATAGTTCTCGAACCCGTAGAGTCTGCACGCTTAACGTTTTGTGACAATTTGTATTATGAGTTATGTGATTTGATGACCGAAGTTTGTTCGGAGTCCCGGATAAGATCGGGGATATGACGAGGAGTCTCGAAATGGTCGAGACGTAAAGATGGATATATTGGAAGGCTATATTCGGACATCGAAAGGTTGCGAGTGATTCGGGTATTTTTCGGAGTACCGGAGAGTTACAGGAATTCGTATTGGGCCTTAATGGGCCATACGGGAAAGGAGAGAAATGCCTCATGGGTGGCCACGCCCCTTCCCCATGGACTGGTCCGAATTGGACTAGGGAAAGGTGGCACCCCCTTCCTTCCTTCTCCTTCTCCCTTCCTGTTTTCCTATTCCATGTGGGAGGTGGAATCCTACTAGGACTAGGGAGTCCTAGTAAGACTCCACACTTTGGGCGCGCCCTATGAGGGTCGGCCTCCTCCTCCCTCCATTCTTTATATACATGGCCAGGGGGCACCCCATAGACACACAAGTTGATTGTTTCCAGTCATGTGTGGTGCCCCCCTCCACCACAATCCACCTCAGTCATATCGTAGCGGTGCTTAGACGAAGCCCTGTTCTGGTAGCATCAACATCACCGTCATCACGCCGTCGTGCTAACGAAGCTCTCCCTCGACACTCAGCTGGATCGAGAGTTCGTTGGACGTCACCGAGCCGAACCTGTGCAGATCACGGAGGTACCGTACTTTCGGTACTAGGATCTGTCGGATCGTGAAGACATACAACTACATCAACCGCGTTGTCATAACGCTTCCGCTTACGGTCTACGAGGGTACGTAGACAACACTCTTCCCCTCTCATTAATATGCATCACCATGATCTTGCGTGTGCGTAGGAAATTTTTGAAATTACTGCATTCCCAACACTTTTGCTTTCTTCATGTGTCCTTCATGTTTGCTCTGGCTCCACTACAGCTTGTTGGCATCTTCTTTGCTTCATCCATCGCAGTGCCTTGTGTTTTTCCGGTTGTTCGAGTTTACCGTTGTGTCATTCGCTTCTCTGTCTATTTGAGGTTTTGTTCTTTTATTGTGTTCCTCCTGTTTTTTGAAGATGCTTGAGGAACCCTTGTTCTTTGGTCATGTTTGTTCTTGACGCTTCTTGTCCTTCGCTAATGTTCTGGGTCTGGTCTTCGCCTCACCTATATACCTAAGTGTTCTTGTACTTTTTCTTTTTCTACTCGTTTGCCATCCTTTCTTTTCTTTGTTATATTGCTTCTTCATGGTGTGGTATTTTCTCCATGTGGATAATCTTGGCTTTTCTCTCTGTTTTTAGTGGGCTTCTACTTTTTGGTTTTGATTTGTTTTTTTGGTTGAAAAAATGCATGCCTATGAGTCTGACTCCTGCTATGTTACCTCAATTTTGCTAGCCAGCCTCATACACCCATCCACACATGCAAGCCAACAAAACGTTGCAAGACAGTGCGGCGGCCCCGACAAAGCTGTCCCTAAAATGTGCTCAACAAATGCTAGCTAGTGAGACCCGTGTATGGTAACAAAAACTTAGCAATCTCTCAACAACAACACATCCTATCACCATGCAACACCGCTAGCATCACATGTGCCTGTGTCAAGCATCGAATGGAGCCGACGTTAGCACATTCAAGTTTATGTTGTGCATTGTCATGGTGGTCCTTCCAATGGTGGTATCTTAAGTCAATGTGGTGATGTAGCCCGACATAAGAAAGCATATCATACAACCATACAAGGTCGTATGACGTGTAGACAGCTCCGATAGACAAGATTCTTCACTGATTTCGTTCCTATTTGTTCCCACGAGATCCTTTGACAATAAGGAAGGGTTTAGGAGAGGATAAGGCTCATCTAGAGCCCTTGTATGCATCACACCAATGGAGAAGAACGAGGAGGTGCCTCATATACCACCTCCACACCCTAGCCGCCGCCTCCATCGCGCCATTCATCGACAACACATCCAAGTTCATCTACATTGTTGATCGATCCACCACCATAGAGAAAGGGACAAGACCAAGGGAAAGAAGAGGTGGCTCCATCACCATGAGAACCGACATTTAGGTCGGTGCCCGCTCCACCTCGCTGGCGCCATCACCATCGCCACGCCACCACTTCCATCACCATCTCCACCGCGCCTTCTCCCTTCGTCGGCTCTATGCCGACTTGTAACTTGACCTCTCCTTTATATTTGAGTAGTTGTATTTGTTCTCGGGGATACATATGAACTCTTTTATGATTGGAATGATTATTCCCAAGCTATTAAATATTCTTTGTTGATGTTCAAGTTAGTATTCTTCACAAGTGTTGAGAGGAGGTGTTGCTCGCATTATTAACGTGATTGGTCATGGGAACTACTGTCATTGTACAGGTTCGAATGTTGAGGTAATTCAGGTGTGAGTAAAAGCCTCAATTCCGAGTCTTTGCAATTGATGAGGGGAGTAACAGGTAAACCCATATTTGGTTGCATTGGGAAACCCTTAATTGACCGTATGTGATAACCTACTTGGGGAAGCTATGGTTGGTGGCATATGTGGCATGAAGTCTACGTTAGAGCAAAACATGTTTTGTATGGGGAACCGCTCACTTATGCATATGAAGGATGGATAGAGGATACGATTGAGAGTGTTTGCTTCGCACTTGATGCACATGTCATATTTGTTGTAACTGGTAATGACTTCGGAACACTCGAGTACACTTTACTACTCAAGCATCGTCTCTACTAACATAGTATATTTTTATTCCTGTTTTTACCTTCTTGTTCATAGTGTAGTAAATATCTTTTATCTAGTTTGTCTAGCCACTTATAGAGTAGACTATATCTAAGCTCCAATTTGGATGCGTATGTAACTGCGTGAAGTGACAGTGTAGTTGCGGGGTTTGTGGTGCCTTCCTTGCCGCTCCCTATGGGTTCGTTACTTTACTTATCACGGAAGTGCTACAACAACCTTGTGCACCTGCAGGACATCAAGCGGCTCAGAAGAGTTGAGACTAGTAAGCCTTACAATATGAACATGTCCCCAACTTTTGTTTTTTGTGTGGCTGCCTTGGTCACTCGGATCTATTTTGTCTGACATCGGGGACTAGAGATGAGAATGGCGACCTCCCCATCAAGACATGTATATGTGCTCTAGAGGACATAAAGAGGGCCTTATCTAGAGAGAACTCAGGGGCCAGCCAGACCAATGCAAAATCAGGTAGAAGTGAAGCTCCAGAGACTAGTTCCACTAGACATGCCAACCCAAAGGTCAATTCACCTAGGAAGAAGAACACAGCTGGCAAGTACAATAGGAAGGAAGGGCCTCCAAAACAAGTTACGAAAAATTCATTATGCCGCACTTACGACAACAGAACATGTAGACGATCAAACCAGCGCCACTATCTAGTTTAATTTTGTGCAAGCGAGCGGGGAGGATGTTACAGGAAACTTATGGGGAACGAGCACCCAAGAAAAAATACACACCCCACAAATTCAGAGAATTCGACATGAGCTGCTAGCCAGCCCTGCCGGGAGCAATGAGTTGCTTGAGCTAGAACTACAGGGGGCTTGGGAACCCCGAGATAGTTCACGAGCTTCATAGTGTTGTGAAGCAAGAAGGGCCCACTCTACTTGTTATGGAGACGAAGATCAGAGGAAAACATGTCAAAAATGTGCAGCACACTCGGGTTTGCGAGCAGTTTTGCGGTGGACAATGATGGCCTTAATGGAGGCGCAAGGTTGTTTTGGTCTAAAGAAGAGAAGGTGGGACTCAAAAATTACATTACTAGCCACATTGGTGCAGTGGTATTTGATTAATCAGCATGCACAAATGAATGGAGTTTTACGGGTTTATGGAGCGCTGAGAGCAGCAGACAGGCACCACAACTGGCATTTCCTCCTAACTCTACACGCCATCCCTCACCGTGCAAGGGTAATTTCAACAAAACCTTGTACCCTGAAGAACATTTTAGCCGACCAGCTCGTCCTGAGAGGCAGATGAGAGATTTTCACGAAGTCACCATTGAATGTGGTCTCCAAGATCTTGGTTGGTCAGGTGTAACTTATACATGGGATAACCGACAATCTACAGATGCAAACGTCAAGGCTAGGCTTGGCAGGGCTTTTGCTAATGAGGATTTCAGGTAGAGGTTCAAGCATATGCGAGTTTGGCATGTGTGTGTGGTGGAATCAGATCATTATCTCGTTGTCACCGAATTCAGAAACCATGCATTTTCACATCGTTCGTCCAGCCCCAAATAATTTTGCTATGAAAACGTTTAGCAGTCACACCAGGATTATGATCAGTTAATAGTCGATACTTGGCGGAGCCAGAATCATAGTCCAGGTTTGTAGGGAAATTGTAGATTCCTTAGGGGCCTTACGACAACAACTTACGCCCTAGGGGTCCCAAGAGTTTGGTAGCTTGCCAAGAATAGTCCGTAATCTACAAAAGCAGCATGCCATGTTACGGCATAAATCAGTGGGTTGGAGCCTGAGGGAGTCCTGGATTAGGGGGTGTTCGGATAGCCGAACTGTACCTTCCGCCGGACTCCTGGACTATGAAGATACAAGATTGAAGACTCCATCCCATGTCCGGAAGGGACTTTCCTTGGCGTGGAAGGCAAGCTTGAAGATACGGATGTTCAGATGTCCTACCATTGTAACCAACTTTATGTAACCCTAACCCTCTCCGGTGTCTATATAAACCGGAGGGTTTTAGTCCGTAGGACAACATACACATCAACAATCATACCATAGGCTAGCTTCTAGGGTTTAGCCTCTCTGATCTCGTGGTAGACCAACTCTTGTGATACCCATATCATCAATATTAATCAAGCAGGACGTAGGGTTTTACCTCCATCTAGAGGGCCCGAACCTGGGTAAAACTTCGTGTCCCCTGCCTCCTGTTACCATCCGGCCTAGACACACAGTTCGGGACCCCCTACCCGAGATCCGCCGGTTTTGACAGCGAAATTGGTGCTTTCATTGAGAGTTCCTCTGTGCCGTCGCCGTCGGGCCCGATGGCTCCTACGATCATCAATGGCGATGCAGTCCAGGGTGAGACCTTCCTTCCCGGACAGATCTTCGTCTTTGGTGGCTTCGCACTGCGGGCCGGTTCACTTGGCCATCTAGAGCAGATCAAAAGCTACGCCCCTGGCCGTCAGGTCAGATTCGGAAGTTTAAACTACACGGTCGACATCCGCGGGGACTTGATCTTCGACGGATTCGAACCACTGCCGAGCGTGCTACACTGTCACGACGAGCATGGTCTAGCTCTGCCGCCGAACAGTGCCCTGGAGGCCACACCCGCATCGGCTCCGACCCCTAGTTCGGAGTCGACCGCGTCGATCGAGGATGGGCGATTGGATGCCACCTCGGGGGCTGCGATCCCAACGGTGGTTGAGCCGAACACTAGCCCCGTACTCTGCAAGACTCGTGACTCCATGGAGCCGGATTCTTCTCCGGACTCCGAACCCTCCGTGCCCCTGCCGAGCGAATCCGATTGGGCGCCGATCATGGAGTTCACGGCCGCGGATGTCTTTCAGCACTCGCCTTTCGGCGATATCCTGAAATCACTGAAGTCTCTCTCTTTGTCAGGAGAGCCCTGGCCGGACTACGGTCAGCAAGGTTGGGGTATGGACGATGAAGAAACTCAAAGCCCACCCACCACCCACTTGGTAGCCACTGTCGACGATTTAACCGACATGCTTGACTCCAACTCCGACGACATTGACGGTATGGACGCCGATGAAGGAGACATTGAAGAACCAGCGCCTATCGAGCTCTGGAATGCCACCTCGTCATATGACGTATACATGGTGGACGCACCCAAAGATGACGACGAGGAGCGAAAGGACGCACCGAAGGATTGTTCCCTCGAAAAGCAGTCAAAGCGGCGACGCAAGCACCGCCCCAAATCCCACCTTGACAGAAATAGCGATCACACTGATCCAGCGCTGGAGCAGGGCGAACCGCTGCCAGACAACGGCAATCCGGATAATCAAACCAAACAAACAAATCCTATCAATGATAATGGTCCGGATGACATAACGTCGGACGGGCACTCGGAGCAGCAGAAGGCCCGTAAAAGGCTCGTTGCCACCGCAAGGAGCCTCAAAAAGCAGAAGCGGAGGCTCAAGGCCGCGCAAAACACGCTTCAATTCAGATGGAGCAAAATACTCAACACTGTAGCAAGGTACGGCGATAATCGCCCCTCCAAGAGCTACCCAAAGCGGAAGCTGCTACCCGAATTCGATGAGGAGGCCTCAGACCCCCCACAACCAAATATCAAAGCAGCCACCTGGTCGGATAGACGACCCCTCTACCACCACAGAACGGCATTCAACGCCGCTCACAATACAACACGCGACCCATGCGAGGGCTCGCACCCAAAGGATGGTGCAACAAGATCCATCTATGGACCACGCAAGCGCGCCTCAGCATACAATGCAACACAACAAACATCCGAACAACGCGGCACACCCAGCTACAGGGGTGCCGCACACCCCCTATGTTTCACCAATGAGGTGCTGGACCATGAATTTCCAGAGGGATTCAAGCCCGTAAACATAGAGGCATATGACAGAACAACAGACCCTGGGGTCTGGATTGAGGACTATATCCTTCATATACATATGGCTCAAGGGGATGATCTCCATGCCATCAAATACTTACCTCTCAAACACAAAGGGCCAGCTCGTCACTGTCTCAAAGGCCTCCCCGAAAGCTCCATTGGAAGTTGGGAAGAGCTCAAAGACGCCTTTTGGGCAAACTTTCAAGGGACTTATGTCCGACCTCCGGATGCGGACGACCTGAGTCACATAACTCAACAGCCCGGAGAGTCAGCCCGAAAGCTTTGGAATAGGTTTCTTACTAAAAAGAACCAGATTGTCGACTATCCGGACGCCGAAGCCTTAGCGGCTTTCAAGCACAGCGTCCGCGATGAATGGCTCGCCAGACACCTCGGCCAAAACAAGCCGAGAACGATGGCCGCATTAACAAACCTCATGACCCGCTTTTGCGTGGGTGAGGACAGCTAGCTAGCCAGATGCAGCACCAGTGACCCCAGTACATCTGAAGTTAGAGATGGAAACGGGAAATCACGGCGCAACAGCAATAACAAACGCCGGAATAAAGAAGACAGCACGAAGGGCACGACAGTAAATGCCGGATTCAAAGTCCCTCGGCCAAACCAAAAGCCGCCCTCCAAAGGCACCAGGGATGAACTTTCCAGCCTCAACAAAATTCTGGACCAAGTATGTCAGATCCATAGTACCCCTAGCAAACCTGCTAATCATACCCACAGAGAATGTTGGGTCTTCAAGCAGTCCGGCAAGCTTAACGCCATACACAAGGGGGAGGATACACCAAGTGAAGACGAGGACGAACCTCCCAAGCAAGACAAGGGGGAACAAAAGAAATTTCCACCCGAAGTCAAAACAGTAAACGTGTTACACGTTATCAAGAGAAAAAACAATGCGGCACTCCCTGAAAAATATACCCAAGTGCCTGTCACCACGAAGTCCCGCCACTGGTCGTCTCAACCGATCACCTTCGACCATCGCGATTATGCATCAAGTATCCGGCACGCAGGATGGGCTGCCCTGGTATTAGACCCAGTAATTGGCGGATACCACTTCACACGAGTCTTGATGGATGGCGGCAGTAGCCTAAACCTAATATATCAGGATACAATCCGCGGGATGGGGTTAGACCCAACACAAATTCGCCATAGCAATACTACCTTTCAAGGAGTAACACCAGGCCCAGGGGCTCGTTGTACGGGCTCCCTCCTACTACAAGTTATATTCGGCTCCCCCGATAACTTCCGTCGCGAGCATTTAACTTTCCACATCGCTCCGTTTAAAAGTGGCTATCAAGCACTACTCGGACGCGAAGCTTTCACTCGCTTTAATGCAGTACCACACTACGCCTCCTTAACACTCAAGATGCCCGGTCCACGTGGCATCATTTCAGTGCACAGAAGTATCAAGCGATCTCTGCGCGCCGAAGAGAGTGAGGCTGCCTTGGCAGCCGCACACTAAAGGCGCCCGGACCAGCAAAAGCATCCAATAGGTCGTCAAGACCTCTGACACAACTAATCAAGTCCGGCGCCGCTACTCATATCGAATAAATGGTCACACCCCTATCTTTCAAAAGTACAAGGGGCTCAACGCACGCAGATGAGTGGCGATTTCTTCTTATCTTGAATTATACATGGTTTCTTTAGAAAACTATCCTTTTGCACGACAACCTTTTTACCTAAATTCCTCTCTTTTACAGATGATAATCGTGCTACACCCGTCCAGGATACGGCACAACAGAGACACAGGCGCAGACGTGCAGCAGGGACCCGACCCAAGGATTCTTTTTAGATTAAGACCCTGCGTAAATCTTTTTTACTGTCTCTTGTTGATACATATACACCATTGAGAAGGATGCTGACGTCTTGGCATGTGGCCACGCTAGAACAATGCACATACTTGGACACAAGGGGCTTCTTACAAAGGCCATTCTTCAGGCCCGGTTTATACCACAAAGACCGAATACCTTAGGGAGTGTTCAGCGTCGCGAGTTTGGCCCTATATGCATCAGCTCCGAATCATTGTCTTTGGTAAAATGTTGGGTTTGCCCGGCTCCTGTGTTTTGGTGCCTTCCGTTCCGCTTTACCGGCTAAGGTAGCACCAGGGGAGCTACTGCGATTGTGCCCTGGTTCATCCGGACGAGCACCTCAGTAGAGAAAGCCAAAAACTGACTGTCATGATCTAGCGTGAGACTGGTCAACCACTCGATGACCCATGGGAATGTTAGAATTCCTCCGCCTTAACGAAGGGCCACTTTCCGGCCAGGCATATACGCACCCCGGGATCGGGAGAGTGCGGAGCCACCAGGGGCTATCTAGTAGCCCCACTGTCAAACTCCTATGGCTAAGTGAAAGTGTTAAAGCATTATATTCCGGTTGCCTCGCTCGCTCCGCTATCACCTCCTTAATAGGACCAAGACGTTGGGTTAAGTGTGAATGCGTGTTTCTGCGAACACCTCCGCATTATATGCGTGGGGGTTGAAGCCGACGACTGCAATCTTTCAGGTTATACACATGTATACATAAACGGCCGCCCAGGAGGCATCACATTACTTTCAGGCAAAAGTATAAAAGTAGCCTCATAAAAATTTATAAAAGCATTTCGCTTACAATGAGATTACATGACACTCAAACATAATATTTTTTGAGCACTGGGTCTCTATCAAACGAGCACCCTCAAGAACTTCCTCAAAGTAGTGCTCAGCAGCCCTTCGACCTATGGCCGAATCCTGCGCTGCAACAGTGGTAGCATCCATCTCTGCCCAGTATGCTTTAGCACGGGCAAAGGCCATCCATGCGCCTTCTATGCACGCCGACCTCTTCACTGCATTTATGCGCGGCACCACATCAAGGACCTGCTGCAACAAGCTGAAATAGCTGCTCGGTTTTGACCTTCCCGGCCATAGCTGATCCACAACAGACCTCATGGAGAGTCCGGACAACCTATTTAGTTCGGCCCATTCGGCTAATTGGTCCGTCAATGAAAGCGGATGCTCGGGAGAAAGGAATTGCTTCCAAAATAGCTGGTCTATTTCACGGTCCGTTTGACTCTGGAAGTACTTGGCTGCATCGGCAGCGCTCGCCGCCAAATCCATATACGCATCCTCCGAACTCCACAGCCGATCCAAAGGGGCATACCGTGGATCTCCGTACTTCCTCTGCAGCATAAAGGACTTCCCGGCCACAATATCCCCGGCTTCCCGCAGCTCCTCCTTCCTTGCCCTCATAGTAGAGCGGAGGTCTTTTCCCGTTATAGCAGCCTTCTCAAGGTCCGATGCCTTCGCCTGGTTTTCCTTTTCAAGAGCCCGACAACGGTCTACGGCGGCCTTTAATTCTACGGCCATATTGGCCATCTTCTTCTGGCTCTCGCCATGTGCGGCCTTCTTGGCTCGCAACTCTTCGGCCGCCTTCAAAGCAGCCGCATTACCCAATCTTGCTTGTTCCTTGGCTCGGACAAGTTCCGCCCGCAAGGCTTCAACAGTGGCAGCTCCATATGCAGTCATAACATGTTAAAAACACTGGCATCATACTCTTCCTATGTGGCGTTTACCAGACAAGGATCCTTACCCTGCACCTTGTCAAGCCTTCTGTTAACAAGCTCGATGTCGGCATCTGCCGCATCCAACTGCCGTTCTAAATGGGCAAACTGGCTAGTCCGGCTGGCCACCGGAGCTTCCATCTCCTGCACATAAAGGCAGTATGGTTATTACCTGGGAATATGATCCTCCATTCGTCATCGTTTCCGACAACAACCAGAGTCTCAGGGGCTACTATCTACACAGGGCACACCTAGCATGTGCAGGACTATTACACATTCCTTTTTACGTACCTCAAAGCATGTCAGTAGACTCATAAAAGCTTCATGCAATCCGCTTTCGGCGGACGATATCCTCTCCATCACCATATTCATCAGCACACGGTGATCATCTGAGATGGCCGCTCGCCCCACCAACTCCCTTAGAACGTCCGATCGCACACTAGACGGCGCCGGACTCTTTTGTCTACTCTCTTCGGGAGCCGGACACTGGGAGCCTCGGGGATCAACAGGATCACCTTCTGGCCTCTCCGAACTTGGGGAGGCCCTCCGCGACGACACTTTAGGGTTGCTCGCTTCTGGAGCAGAGGAGTCCGGAGGAGGCGTCTCGCTCTCCATCATCTCTGGAAGAAGATCCCCCGAAGACGAGCTTATTTGAGAGGGGCTAAGGCCCAAACTTCACAAATATATGCGGTGGTTATTTTCTCAGAAGAAAAGGATGGCATATCTATACTATTAAAGTTTTCGGGTCACTTACGACTCCCGGGAGAATTGGTCCCCCCGCGGACTTTGTGCGGCAGCAGCGCCCCCCAAAGGTAGGGCCCCCGATGGAAGATTTCTTCTCCCGTTCAGAAGCTTCGGCTTCCGAATTCCCGGGCGCAGTCCTTTTCCTCTTTCGGTCATCTTCCTTCACAAAGATGCTCACTCCCTCGGTTAGAATAGGCAGCGTTGGGGGCCCACGTCCGCCTGCATTATCCTCCAGAGTATCTTCCTTCAAGGGATCCAGGCAAGGTGCGGCCTGGAGCATCTTTTCCAATACCGGATTCTCCAAACCCTCAGGGAGGGGGGCTGAACACCGAATCAACTTCGCCTTTGTTAGCCAGTCCTGGTCGAGAAAGCAAACTCTCAGAAATAACTTCGTAACGAAGGAAAGATAGTATGTTCGGCCGGAAGATTCCTTACCTGTTCGGTGGCGCGGTTACTACTCAGGCCCACGTCCTCGGTGATTTCCGGACACTCTACTTGAGGTCCGAAGAATAACTTATACATATCCTCGTGCGTCAGGCCGAGAAAATTTTGAATGGCACGCGGGCCCTCGGGATTGAACTCCCACAAGCGAAGGGGCTGACGTTTGCAAGGCTGGACTTGACGAACCAGCATAACTTGTATTACCTCGACCAAAATGAGATCTTCGTTGAAGAGATCTCGAATGCGCCTTTGCAGTAAAGGCACGTCCTTGGCTGGACCCCAGCTCAGTCCTCTGCTGATCCATGACATCAGTCGTGGTGGAGGGCCCGAGCGAAAAACGGGGGCAGCCGCCCACTTGGCACTTCTAGGAGTCGTGATGTAGAACCACTCCTGTTGCCACAATGCAGACATGTCTGGGATGGAACCTTTGGGCCATGGAGCTCCCGTCATATTGCGTATTGAGGCGCCTCCACACTCTGCATGTTGCCCTTCGATCATCTTCGGCTTTACTTCAAAGGTCTTGAGCCATAAGCCAAAGTGGGGGGTAACCCGGAGGAAGGCCTCGCATACGACAACAAAAGTCGTGATATGCAGGAAGGAGTCCAGAGCTAGATCATGGAAATCTAGCCCATAATAAAACATCAAGCCCCTGACGAAAGGATCCAGTGCAAAACCTAGACCTCGGAGGAAGTGGGGGACGAACATGACGCTCTCGTTGGGTTTGGGAGAGGGGACGGCCTGCCCCCGGGGAGGCAGCCGATGCGACATTTCAGCGGTCAGATACCTGGCCTCCCTCCACTTTTTGATGTCTTCTTCCGTGATGGAGGAGGGCATCCATCGGCCTTGAAGGCTGGATCCGGACATGACTGAAGGTTCGGAGCACCTAACCTGAGCTTTGGTCATTTGAGCTTGAGGTAGGGGAAGGATTCGATTGAGCACGGGAGGGAAAAGTAAAAGCTTTGCCCCTTTATAAAGGGGGTGGATATCAAGCGTCCTTCCTGTGTCCGTTTGGACTTGCCTATGATCTAGGAGTCCTAGAAGCGGTTGGGTTACCCACGCCCGTATTGATGAGAATCCCGTAATAAGGGGACACGATCTCTGCTTTAACTAGACGTGCCAAGGAAACCACCTCGCATAACAGTTGAGGTGGGTAATTGAACGACTCGGATAAAGGCTTGGCCGTGGTGTGTTGCACCACGGAATACGTCAGCAGATTAGATTTGTGTAAATATTATTCTCTCTAGGGCAGTATGTGGAAACTTATTTTGCAGAATCGGACACTATCTTCGTGTTTAAGATCTTCTATGAAGTACTTGGAGGAGGAACCCGCCTTGCAATGCCGAAGACAATTTGCGCGTCGGACCCGTCGTCATTGAAGCCTGGTTCAGGGGCTACTGAGGGAGTCCTGGATTAGGGGGTGTTCGGATAGCCGAACTGTACCTTCCGCCGGACTCCTGGACTATGAAGATACAAGATTGAAGACTCCGTCCCGGGTCCGGAAGGGACTTTCCTTGGCGTGGAAGGCAAGCTTGAAGATACGGATGTTCAGATCTCCTACCATTGTAACCGACTTATGTAACCCTAACCCTCTCCGGTGTCTATATAAACCAGAGGGTTTTAGTCCGTAGGACAACATACACATCAACAATCATACCATAGGCTAGCTTCTAGGGTTTAGCCTCTCTGATCTCGTGGTAGATCAACTCTTGTAATACCCATATCATCAATATTAATCAAGCAGGACGTAGGGTTTTACCTCCATCGAGAGGGCCCGAACCTGGGTAAAACTTCGTGTCCCCTGCCTCCTGTTACCATCCGGCCTAGACGCACAGTTCGGGACCCCCTACCCGAGATCCGCCGGTTTTGACACCGACAGAGCCCGTCAGATGAAGAGAATAGAACAATTTAGAAGCTAAGATAAGCACTTCATCTCTAGGAAGTCTGGATGCGGCAGTGATCCCGAGTTCCGTGGTTATGCTATGGTGATCGCAACACGACGTATTTTCAAGTACAAGTTAGGCAAAGAAAATGTATCAATAAATTGTTGGCCTTAAGAGAGCCGGCGGATCTGTTTGTGTAAATGCATCTGAAGATAAAGCCAAAAAATTTAGCCTTATCAAGCTTTTTTTACTCGTCGTGAGATGTCCATGGCACTGTTGCGTTGTTATCTCATGCTCCAACCCGGGTCACACCAGAGATGAACCAGTTCCTATGCAAGCCGTACGAACCATGTGAGGTACATCATGCGCTCTTCCAAATGGCCCCTTCAAAGGCATAGTGGGTGGACAATTTTATGCTAGGGCTCTTCCAATGCCACTGGAAATTACTTCAGGATGATATAACACATGTGGTGCTATCTTTTCTCAATGGAGGGGAACTACCAATGGGTCTCACATTGATCTCGAAGGTACATCACCCACAGAGTATCTCACAATATCACCCAATTGCTCTATGTCCAGTGCTATATAAGTTGGTTGCCAAGGTAATCACTAACGTACGAGAAGGTGCATGGATGATATAATCAGTGAGGAACAAAGTACTTTCGTACCAGGTCATCTGATCACATATAATGTACTTGTTGCTTATGAAAGTGTACATATGATGAAGAGACACAAGAAGAGAAGAACTTCACCTATGTAGTTAAGATGGATATGATGAAGGCATACATCATGGTAGAATGGCTTTTTTCTGGAAGCCGTTTTATTGAAGCTTGGTTTTCGTGCCAATCTAATAAGATTGGTCATGAAGTGTGTCACGTTAGTTCAATTCTCAGTTCGTGTCAATGGAGAACTACAACCTTGTCACCCCATCGAGAGGACTTCGGAAAGGTGACCCATTGCCCCCTATATTTTTCTTCTTTGTGCCGAAGGTTTTCCATTGCTCTTGAAGTATTATGGTAATTTTATTGATAAAGGTATTATATTAAGCTTTAGAACACCTTGGATGAATCATCTGCTTTTCGCTGATGATAGCCTTATCTTCATCAAGGCAAATATGGAAAGTGCTACAGGTTTCAATGAGATTCTTGAGATTTATGGTGATGCATCCGGATCATGCGTGAACACGAGTAGAAGTTTGATCTATTTCAGTCCAAATACACCCGCAGCTCTTAGGCAAAGTCTGAAATAACTTCTTGGTGTTCAAGTGAAAGATTTTTTCACAACATTATCTCGGTTTACCCACCACTGTTGAAAAAATTAACAGTGGTACTTTTGATAATATAGGGGATCGAGCTCGAGGTAAGGTGCAAGGTTAGTCACAGAGATTGTTCACTTGCGTCGGTAGAGAGATCATGCTGAAATTTGTAATTCAAGCAATACCAACGTATAGCATGAGTTATTTTCTCTTGACAAAAAAGGTGTGCAAAGGATTAACCTCAAGCATGGAGAAATTCCGATGGGGGATCTCTGTGGATAGAAGATCCTTCCATTGGATTGCTTGGGAGAAATTGGCCACACCTAAGGCTAAAGGTGGAATGGGATTCCGTGATCTTCTTGACTTGGATTTCTTACAAGCCACGGTCCCCAGATCCTCTTTTGCCACTTGGAGGGCGATTGTAGCGAGACGAGATGCATTACAAATTGGGCTTGTTAAATTGGTCCGAGACTGAATTTCTATTTCGGTGTGGGAAGGGAAGTGGATTCCCTCCACCGTCTCAATGTCTCCTATGTTGCGGCCTGATGACCCACAAGTATAGGGGATCAATTGTAGCTCTTTTCGATAAGTAAGAGTGTCGGACCCAACAAGGAGCAGAAGGAAATGACAAGTGGTTTTCAGCAAGGTGATGTCTGCAAATGCTGAAATTGTAAGTAACGGAGTAGTTTGATAGCAAGATAATTTATAACGAGCAAGTAACGATAATAGAAACAAAAGTGAAGCAAGGTAGCCCAATCCTTTTGAGTCAAAGGATAGGACAAAATGGTCTCTTATGATAAGCAAAGCCTTCTTGAGGGTACATGGGAATTTCATCTAGTCACTTTCATCATGTTGGCTTAATTCATGTTCGGTACTTTGATAATTTGATATGTGAGTGGACCGGTGCTTAGGTGTTGTTCTTACTTGAACAAACCTCCTACTTATGATTAACCCTCCCGCAAGCATCCGCAACTACAAGAAAAGTATTAAGAATAAATTCTAACCATATCATTAAACTTTTGGATCCAATCGGTCCCTCACGGAATAGCGCATAAACTGGGATTTAAGCTTCTATCACTCTCGCAACCCATCATCTAATTGCTACTCCACAATGCATTCCCTTAGGCCCAAATATGGTGAAGTGTCATGTTGTCGACGCTCACATGACACCACTAAGGGAATCACAACATACATACTATCAAAATATTGAACACATATCAAGTTCACATGATTACTTGCAACATGATTTCTCCTGTGACCTCAAGACCAAAAGTTACTACTCACAAACGATAAACATGCTCAAGATCGGAGGGGTATTAAATAGCATATTGGATCTGGACATATAATCTTCCACCAAATAAACCATATAGTAATCAACTACAAGATGTAATCAACACTACTAGTCACCCACAAGCACCAATCTATAGTTCCGGTAACAAGATTGAACACAAGAGATGAACTAGGGTTTGAGAGGAGATGGTGCTGTTGAAGATGTTGATGGAGATTGCCCTCCCCAAGATGGGAGAGTTGTTGGTGATTATGATGACGATGATTTCCCCGTCCGGGAGGGAAGTTCCCCCGGCGGAATCGCTCCGCCGAAGGGCAAAAGTGCTCCTGCCCAAGTTCTGCCTCGAGACGGAGACACTCCATCCTGAAATTCCTCTCCTTATTTTTTCTAGGTCAAAATGACTTATATACCCGAAGATGGGCACCGGAGGTGGGCTTGGGTGAGCACAGCCCAGCAGGGCGCGCCTGGGCTCCCTGGCGCGCCCAGGTGGGTTGTGCCCACCTGGTGGGCCCCCTCTAGTAGTTATTTGCTCCAATATTCCTCAAATAATCCATAAAGAACTCCATGAAGTTTCAGCTTGTTTGGATTTGTGCAGAATAGGTGGCCTGATGTAGCTTTTCCAGGTCCAGATTTCCAGCTGTCGGAATCTCCCTCTTTGTGTATACCTTGCATATTATGAGAGAATAGGCATTAGAATTACTCCAAAAAGCATTAGTATGGATAAAAACATTATAAATAACAGTAAGAAAACATGACGCAAAATGGACGTAAAAACTCCCCCAAGCTGAGATCTTGCTTGTCCTCAAGCGAAAACCGAAATCGAAAAACATGTCCACATGCTTTGAGAGAGAGGTGTCGATAAAAACAAAATACGGACATAGAAGCATCATGTTCATTTTTATAACAGCAACAAAATTAAACACAAGACTTTTATCATAGAACTTTCATCATATACTTCTCATGAATAAGTAACAATTCATCACACAATTGAAGAATACAGCAAAAATTCTATTAGAAACCAACAAACTATGTTCTCAGTCAACTTTGCAACTACAATTCATCATCTTTTTAGGAAGGGTCACGTATCGGAGCCTTTAGGCAAGTCCACATACTCAACCATCATATAGTCTTCTATGGTTACTAACATTCACTGCGTACACATGAGCGAAATGTTTCAACCGAACACATAGAAAGATAGGGGCTTATAGTTTCGCCTCCCAACGTATTCACCTCAAGGGTGATGTCAACAATAATAAATCATGCTATCTATATTCAACTGGACATATGTGCCTAGATCTTTCTGTTGGAAATATGCCCTAGAGGCAATAATAAAAGCATTATTATTATATTTCCTTGTTCATGATAATTGTCTTTATTCATGCTATAATTGTGTTATCCGGAAATCGTAATACATGTGTGAATGACAGACACCAACATGTCCCTAGTAAGCCTCTAGTTGACTAGCTCGTTGATCAACAGATAGTCATGGTTTCCTGACTATGGACATTAGATGTCATTGATAACGAGATCACATCATTAGGAGAATGATGTGGTGGACAAGACCCAATCCTAAACATAGCTTAAAGATCGTATAGTTCGTTTGCTAGAGTTTTTCCAATGTCAAAGTATCTTTTCCTTAGACCATGAGATCGTGTAACTCCCGGATACCGTAGGAGTGCTTTGGGTATACCAAACGTCACAACGTAACTGGGTGACTATAAAGGTAGACTACGGGTATCTCCGAAAGTGTCTGTTGGGTTGACACGGATCAAGACTGGGATTTGTCACTCCGTATGACGGAGAGGTATCACTGGGCCCACTCGGTAATGCATCATCATAATGAGCTCAAAGTGACCAAGTGTCTGGTCACGGGATCATGCATTACGGTACGAGTAAAGTGACTTGCCGGTAACGAGATTGAACGAGGTATTGGGATACCGACGATCGAATCTCGGGCAAGTAACATATCGATTGACAAAGGGAATTGTATACGGGGTTGCTTGAATCCTCGACATCGTGGTTCATCCGATGAGATCATCGTGGAGTATGTGGGAGCCAACATGGGTATCCAGATCCCGCTGTTGGTTATTGACTGGAGAGTCGTCTCGGTCATGTCTACATATCTCCCGAACCCGTAGGGTCTACACACTTAAGGTTCGGTGACGCTAGGGTTGTAGGGATATGTATATGCAGTAACCCGAATGTTGTTCGGAGTCCCGGATGAGATCCCGGACGTCACGAGGAGTTCTGGAATGGTCCGGAGGTAAAGAATTATATATAGGACGTGCTGTTTCGGCCATCGGGACAAGTTTCGGGGTCACCGGTATTGTACTGGGACCACCGGAAGGGTCCCGGGGGTCCACCAGGTGGGGCCACCTGTCCCGGGGGGGCACATGGGCTGTAGGGGGTGTGCCTTGGCCTACATGGGCCAAGGGCACCAGCCCCAAGGGGCCCATGCGCCTAGGGTTTCCAAAGGGGAAGAGTCCCACAAGTGGAAGGCACCCCTAGGTGCCTTGGGGGGGAGGGAAACCTCCCTTGGCCGCCGCCCCCCTAGGAGATTGGATCTCCTAGGGCCGGCGCCCCCCCCTAGGCCCTCCTATATATAGTGGGGTAAGGAGGGCTTTTTCACCCCATGCCTTTGGTTGCCTCCTTCTCCCTCTCCAACACCTCCTCCTCCATAGCGCTTGGCGAAGCCCTGACGGAGTACTGCAGCTCCATCACCACCACGCCGTCGTGCTGCTGCTGGAGCCATCTTCCTCAACCTCTCCTTCCCTCTTGCTGGATCAAGAAGAAGGAGACATTACGCTGACCGTACGTGTGTTGAACACGGAGGTGCCGTCCGTTCGGTGCTAGGATCTCCGGTGATTTGGATCACGTCGTGTTCGACTACCTCATCCCCGTTCTTTGAATGCTTCCGCTCGCGATCTACAAAGGTATGTAGATGCATCCGATCACTCATTGATAGATGAACTCATAGATGGATCTTGGTGAAACCGTAGGAAAATTCTTGTTTTCTGCTATGTTCCTCAACACTTTCCTCACTACATGATGCTTGCCAAAGGAGAAAATAAAAAGGAGTAGAAGGAAAACTTTGACTCTTTGCATAAAAGTAAATACATAAAAGTAAAAGATAGGCCCTTCATAGAGGGAAGCAGAGGTTGCCATGCGCTTATTTGTTTGTATGCTCAACCCCTTAATGCAAAAGAACATCACGTTGCATTGCCCCTTGTGATAGCGACCTTTATTATGCAGTATGTCGCTTTTATTCTTCACTATCACAAGTTGGTGCAACGCTCAATTTTCTATTACACTAAATGATCTCACACATTTAGAAGCAATTTTTATTGCCTTTGTGCACCGATGACAACTTACTTGAGGGATCTTGCTTAATACCTAGGTAGGTATGGTGGACACTAGAAAGTAAGATTTGGGTTTAAGGGTTTTTGGATGCACAAGTAGTGTCTCTACTTAGTGCGGAATTTTTGGCTAGCAAAGATAGGGGTAAGCACCACATGTTAAAGGATCCATGACAATATGACTTATATGTGAATATAAACAAACATAAACCATTAAGTTGTCTTCCTTGTCCAACGCCAACAATTTTGGAATATAATATTTTGATGAGGGCTCACAATCACAAAAGATTTCTAGGATAGTATATTTATATGTGAATCTTCTCTTCCCTTATTAATTATTTCATGAGTTGCATCATTGACTAATGCTATGTTTTCAATCTCTAATAAAATTTTCTCTTATACTTTTCCTTATGTGGTGTCATCACCTACCATAAGATTATATGATCTTTTCTTCATTTATTTCCTTTCTTTTATTTATTCCTTTTCCCTTTTACTTTTATTTGCAACATGAAAGTAAAGAAAGTAAAAACTCAAACTAAACTTTATTATATAACTTGCACATGATTACGAGGATAGATCACTAAGCAAACTCTCGAAAAGAAAGGATCGAACTAAACTTTTATTCATCTAAAGCAAAAGATCGAACAAAAATAAGTAAAGGCAGAAAGTGGATGATACGATACCGGGGCACCTCCCCCAAGCTTGGCGGAAGCCAAGGGGAGTGCCCATACCCGATACTCAATTCTCTTTTGGTGGTGAAGAAGATGATGGTGATGAAGAAGAGATCTTGTCCTCGGATTTCCATGGCAGTGGTCCACCATCATAAGAGGAAGAGTGAGTCTCACGGGTCCTGCAACTAGCAACCAAACTCATACCTTTAAACCTCGCCTCATATTCAAAGACTTGGTTTTGGAGGTCATAGATCTGGCTTTGGAGGAAGTTGATTTGCTCGTTGAGGGCGAAGACGACGTCCTTCAAGGGCTTGCCATCCACCTTGAGATCACGGGAGAGGTCCGTGATCATAAGGTGATTGGCGTTGAGTCCACGCTCCACCATCCCCTTGCACCGGAAGACATCCTGCTCCATAGCTTCAAGCCTGGCCTCCACGGTTCACGTCCCCTTGGGAAATGGCACATCGCAGAGGTGAAGCACCCCCTCATGCATCTCGATGACCTGAGGGTGCTGCACCACCTCCCGCAGATATGGGTTGATGACGTTCTTGAAGAACTTGTCCTTGGAGGAACCTAAGGTGGCCATGGTAGATGAGATCTGGCAGAAAAACATCAAGAAAAGAGAACAAAGGATTTCTCCGCGATACGGTGATCAACAAGTTTGGGAAGTATATATAGATTTTTTATCTTGGGGGACAAGTAAACTGTAGAAAAAGAAGTCCAAAAGGATTTTTTTATCTTGGGGGACAAGTAAACTGTAGATTTTCTATCTTGCCTGGCGCGCCCTGGTGTCTTGTGCCCCCCCAGGGTACACTCTCGATAGTTTCTTTATTTCCTAATTTTCTAAATATTCCAAAACTGATAAAAATATTTTTGCAGATTTTTCAGAGTCCGTTTACTTATCGTATCACGTACCTCCTTATTTTCATGATTCTGGAGTGTTCCGGAAGGACTCTTTTATGTGTTCTTCCGGTGTCAAAGTTTGGATAATATTACTTTCAACATTAATGGGCGTACCTGAGATATAATGTTTTATGCGTTGTCCATTGAGGTGTTGTGATCAGCACTACTGGTTGGAATAGTTTCTACCCATTTAGTAACATAATCAACAGCAACCAAAATATGTGTATACCCATTAAAGGAAGGAAAAGGCCCCATGTAATCAAATCCCCAAACATCAAGTGGTTCAATAGCAGGTGAATAATTCATAGGTATTTCTTGATGCTTACCGATATTACCTATTCTTTGACATTCATCACAAGATAAGACGAACTTACGGGCATCCTTGAAGAGAGTAGGCCAATAAAATCCAGATTGCAATACCTTGTGAGCAGTTCCATCTCCAGCATGATGCCCTCCATAAGCTTCGGAGTGATATTTACTTAGGATTTGCCGTTGTTCATGCTCAGGTACACAACGTCTAATAATACCATCTACTCCTTCTTTATAAAGATGTGGGTCATCCTAAAAGTAGTGTCTTAAATCCTAGAAGTTTTTTCTTTTGTTGGTATGTAAAGCTAGGTGGTAAATATTTAGCAACAATGTAATTAGCATAGTTAGTATACCAAGGAGTACTATGAGCAACATTTATTGTAGTTAACTTCTCATCAGGAAAACTATCATCAATAGGTAGTGGGTCATCAAGCACATTTCCAAGCCTAGATAAATTATCAGCTACAGGGTTCTCAGCTCCCTTTCTATCAATGATATGTAAATCAAATTCTTGTAACAAGAGAACCCAACGAATAAGTCTAGGTTTAGCATCTTTCTTTTCCATAAGATATTTAATAGCAGCATGGTCTATGTGAACAGTTACTTTGGAATCAACAATATAAGGTCTAAATTTATCACAAGCAAAGACCACTGCTAAGAATTATTTTTCAGTAGTTGCATAGTTTCGTTGAGCACTGTCTAGAGTTTTACTAGCATAATGAATAACATTCAGTTTCTTATCAACTCTTTGTCCTAGAACAACACCAACAACATAATCACTAGCATCACACATAATTTCAAAAGGCAAGTTCCAATCAGGTGGTTGAATAATAGGTGCAGAAATTAAGGCTTTCTTTAGTGTTTCAAAGGCTTCTCAACAAACATCATAAAAAACAAAAGGAATATCCTTTTGCAAAAGATTCGTAGGAGGACTAGAAATTTTAGAAAAGTCTTTGATAAATCTCCTATAGAAACCAGCATGACCTAAGAAACTACGAATACCTTTTATATCTTTAGGACATGGCATTTTCTCAATTGCATCAACCTTAGCTTTGTCCACTTCAATACCTCTTTCAGAAATTTTATGACCCAAGACAATGCCTTCATTAACTATAAAGTGACACTTCTCCCAATTCAAGGCATGATTTGTTTGTTCACATCTCTGCAAAGCTCGATCAAGATTGCTTAAACAATCATCAAAAGACTTCCCATAAACAGAGAAGTCATCTATAAAAACCTCAACAATCTTTTCACAAAAGTCAGAGAATATAGCAGTCATACATCTTTGAAAGGTAGCAGGTGCATTACATAAACCAAAAGGCATGCGTCTATAAGCATAAGTTCCAAAGGGACAAGTAAAAGTGGTCTTTTCTTTATCAGGTTGAGAAACAGGTATTTGTGAAAAAAAACAGAATATCCATCAAGGAAGCAAAAGTGTGTGTGCTTAGATAATATTTCAAGCATTTGATCAATAAAAGTCAGAGGGTAATGATCTTTTCTAGTTGCTTTGTTTAATTTTCTAAAATCAGTTACCATTCTATAACCTGTAACAATTCTTTGTGGAATAAGTTCATTCTTATCATTAGGAACAACAATTATACCTCCTTTCTTAGGGACACAATGAACATGACTTACCCATCTACTATCAGCTATAGGATAGATTATACTTGCTTCTAGAAGTTTTAATATTTCCATTCTTACCACTTCTTTCATCTTTGGGTTTAACCGACGTTGGTGATCAACAACGGGTTTAGCATCAAGTTTCATATTAATTTTGTGCTGACATAGAGTGGGACTAATGCCCTTTAAATCATCAATAGTATATCCAATAGCAGCTCGGTGCTTCCTTAGAACTTTCAATGATCTTTCTTCTTCATGTTCTCGAAGGTTAGCACTAATAGTAACAAGATATATTTTATTCTCATCAAGATAAGCATATTTCAAAGTGTTTGGCAGTTGTTTTAATTCAAATACATGATCACCTTTAGGTGGAGGAGGACCTCCTAGAGTTTAAATAGGCAAATTGTGTTTAAGTAGAGGACGTTGCTCAAAGAAAATCTTATCTATTTCATTTCTTTCATGCATATGAAAATCATTTTCATGGTCTAGAAAATATTGTTCTAAAGGATCAGTAGGTGGTACAACAATAGAAGCAAGACCAATTAATTCATCCTTACTAGGCAATTATTTTTCATGAAGCTTTCTACTAAACTTGGAAAAATTAAACTCATGAGACTCATCACCGAAACTAACACCGATAGTTTGTTTCTCACAATCTATCTTAGCATTAACGATGTTCAAGAAAGGTCTACCAAATATAATGGGACAAAAGTCATCCTGTGGGGAATCAAGAACAAGAAAATCAGTAGGGTATTTTATTTTCCCACACAAGACTTCAACATCTCTAACAATCCCAATTGGTGAAATAGTGTCTCTATTAGCAAGTTTAATAGTAACACCTATGTCTTCTATCTCTGCGGGTGCTATGTCATTCACAATTTCTTGATATAAGGTTTAAGGAATAGCACTCACACTATCACCGATGTCACATAAACCATGATAATAGTGATCTCCTATTTTAACTAAGATAACGGGAATGCCAACAACAGGTCTATGTTTCTCCTTTTTATCAGGTTTGGCAATTCTAGCAGCTTCTTCATAAAAGTAAATAACATGCCCATCCATATCTTCTTCCAAGAGATCTTTAACCATAGCAATACTAGGTTCTACTTTAATTTGTTCATTACGTTTCGGTGTTCTAATATAGCTTTTGTTGACCACAGTTGAAACTTTAGCATGTTCCTTTGTCCTAACAAAGAACAGTGGTTTCTCAATATAAGCAGAAGGAACAACTGGATTAACATTATAAAGTATAGTTTCTTATTTAACTGGCACAAGTTCTTTAATTTCTTCTTTAATAGGTGGGTTATATTTAAACCACTTATCTTTAGGGAGATCAACATGAGTTGCAAATGACCCACAAAAGGAGGCTACTATCTCAGAGTCAAGTCCATATTTAGTGCTAAACTTTTGAAAAGCATCAGTATCCATAAAGGATTTAACACAGTCATACTTAAGTTTAATACCTGACTCTTTACCTTTGTTGAGTTCCCAATCTTTAGAGTTGCGTTAATTCTTTCCAAAAGATCCCACCCAAATTCAATAGTCTTCTTCATAAATGAACCAGCACAAGAAGTATCAAGCATGGTTTGATTACGAGAAAGCCGAGCATAAAAATTCTAATTAATAATTTCTCTTGAGAGCTCAATGTTGGGGCATGAATATAACATTGACTTAAGCCTCCCCCAAGCTAGAGCGATACTTTCTCCTTCACGAGGCCAAAATTATATATATATATATATATATTTATATATATATATATATATAATTCTGATCACGATGAACTAGATGCATAGGATAATTTTTTTGGTGGACTCCAATTTCAATCGATTCCAATTCCAAGATCCAATATCATCGCATAGCCTATACCATGCCAATCCTTTTCCCTTCAAAGATAAAGGGAAAACCTTCTTCATAACTTCATCTCCGGGTAAACCTGCAAGCTTAAACAATCCACAAATTTGTTCTACATATATCAAGTGCATATCAGGATGTTCGGTTCCATCTCCTGCATAAGGATTACCTAGCAGTTGTTCTATCATACTGATACGTCCATTTTGCATCATGTTTTTATATCGATATTTATTGCATATTGGGCTGTTATTACACATTATGTCACAATACTTATGCCTATTCTCTATTATTTTACAAGGTTTACAAGAAGAGGGGGGGTGCCGGCAGCTAGAATTCTGGGCTGGAAAAGGAGCAAATATTAGAGACCTATTCTGCACATCTCCAAAAGTCCTGAAACTTCACGGGAGCATGTTTCAGAATATATAAAAAATATTGGGCGAAAGAAGTACCAGAGGGGGGCCACCCACCGTCCACGAGGGTGGGGGCGCGCCCTACCACCCTCGGTGCGCCTCCTGCCTCGTGGGCCCTCTGGTGGCCCTTCGATGCCCATCTTTGGCTATATGGAGTCTTTCGTCAAGGAAAAAATCATAAGCAAGCTTACGGGATGAAACTCCGCTGTCATGAGGCAAAACCTTGGCGGAACCAATCTAGGGCTCCGGTGGAGCTATTCTGCTGGGGAAACTTCCCTTCGGGAGGGGGAAATCATCACCATCGTCATCACCAACGATCCTCTCATTGGGAGGGGGTCAATCTCCATCAACATCTTCACTAGCACCATCCCATCTCAAACCCTAGTTCATCTCTTGTATCCAATCTTTGTATCCAAACCTCAGATTGGTACCTGTGGGTTGCTAGTAGTGTTGATTACTCCTTGTAGTTAATGCTAGTTGGTTTACTTGGTGGAAGATCATATGTTCAGATCCATTATGCATATTAATACCCCTCTGATTATGAACATGAATATGCTTTGTGAGTAGTTACGTTTGTTCCTGAGGACATGGGTGAAGTCTTGCTATAAGTAGTCATGTGAATTTGGTATTCGTTCGATATTTTGATGAGATGTATGTTGTCATCCCTCTAGTGGTGTCATGTGAATATCGACTACATGAAACTTCACCATTATTTGGGCCTAGAGGGAGGCATTGGGAAGTAATAAGTAGACGATGGGTTGCTAGAGTGACAGAAGCTTAAACCCTAGTTTATGTGTTGCTTCGTAAGGGGCTGATTTGGATCCCTATGTTTCATGCTATGGTTAGGTTTACCTTAATACTTCTGTTGTAGTTGTGGATGCTTGCAATAGGGGTTAATCATAAGTGGGATGCTTGTCCAAGTAAGGGCAGTACCCAAGCACCGGTCCTCCCACATATCAAATTATCAAAGTACAGAACGTGAATCATATGAACATGATGAAAACTAGCTTGACGGTAATTCCCATGTGTCCTCGGGAGCGTTTTACTTTATATAAGAGTTTGTCCGGGCTTGTCCTTTGCTACAAAAAGGATTGGGATATATTGGTGCACCTTATTTAATTTTACTATTTGTTACCCGTTACCAATTACCTTATCACAAAACTATCTATTATCGATAATTTCAGTGCTTGCAGAAAATACCTTGCTGAAAACCGCTTATCATTTCCTTCTGCTCCTAGTTGGGTTCGACACTCTTACTTATCGAAAAGGCTACAATAGATACCCTACACTTGTGGGTCATCAAGACTCTTTTCTGGCGCCGTTGTCGGGGAGTGAAGCACCTTTGGTAGGTGGAATTTGGTAAGGAAAAGTTTATATAGTGTGTTGAAATTTACGGTCACTTGTTACTATGGAACATAATCCTTTGAGGGCTTGTTCGGGATATCTTCACCCCGACTAGTAGAGCAAAGAGTTGCTCCTCAACCTACTGAACCTACTGAAAATGTTTACTTTGAAATTCCTTCAGGTGTGATAGAGAAACTGCTAGCTAATCCTTTCACAGGTGATGGAACATTGCATCCCAATTTGCACTTAATCTATGTGGATGAAGTTTGTGGATTATTTAAGCTTGCAGGTATGCCCGAGGATGTTATCAAGAAGAAGGTATTCACTTTATCTTTGAAGGGAGATGCATTGACATGGTTGAGGCTATGTGATGATATTGGATCATGGAACTACCAACGATTGAAATTGGAATTTCATCAGAAGTTTTATCCTATGCATCTTGTTCATCGTGATCGTAATTATATATATAATTTTTGGCCTCGCGAAGGAGAAAGCATCGCTCAAGCTTGGGGAAGGCTTAAGTCAATGTTATATTCATGCCCCAATCATGAGCTCTCAAAAGAAATGATTATTCAAAAAATTTATACTCGGCTTTCTCTCAGTAATCGCTCCATGCTCAATACTTCTTGTACTGGATCTTTTATGATGAAGACTATTGAATTCAAATGGGATTTATTGGAAAGAATTAAACGCAACTCTGAAGATTGGGACCTGATGAAGGTAAGGAGTCAGGTATAACACCTAAGTTTGATTGTGTTAAATATTTTATGGATACCGATGCTTTCCATGAATTTAGCACTAAATATGGACTTGACTCTGAGATAGTAGCTTCTTTCTGTGAATCCTTTGCTACTCATGTTTATCTCCCTAAGGAGAAGTGGTTTAAATATAATCCTCCCATTGAAGTAAAAGTAGTTGCACCTATTAAAGTTGAAGAAAATACTATCACTGAGAATGATCCCGTTGTTCCTACTGCTTATATTGAGAAACCACCTTTTCCTGATAGAATAAAGGATCATGCTAAAGCATCAACTGTGGTCAACAAAAGTAATATTGAAACACCCAAACCCCCTGAACAAATTAAAGTTGAACCTAGTGTTGCTATGGTTAAAGATCTCTTGGCCGATAATATTGATGGGCATGTTATTTACTTCTGCAATGAATCTGCTAGAATTGCTAGACTAGATACTAAAAATAAACATAGACCTGTTGTAGGCATGCCTGTTATTTCTGTTAAAATAGGAGATCATTGCTACCATGGCTTATGTGATATGGGTGCTAGTGCAAGCGCAATACCTCATTCCTTATACAAAGAAATTATGCATGATATTGCACCTGCTGAGATAGAAGAGATAGATGTTACAATTAAGCTTGCCAATAGAGATACTATTTCACCACTTGGGATTTTTAGAGATGTTGAAGTCTTGTGTGGGAAAGTTAAATACCCTGCTGACTTTCTTGTTCTCGGTTCCCCACAAGATGACTTTTGTCCCATTATATTTGGTAGACCCTTCTTGAATACTGTTAATGCTAAGATAGATTGCAAAAAGGATATTGTTACTATTTGTTTAGGTGACATGTCTCATGATTTTAATTTTGATAAATTCCGTAGACAACCCCATGATGAAGAATTTCCTAGTAAAGATGAAATTATTGGTCTTGCTTCTATTATCGTGCCTCTTACTGGTCCTTTAGAACAATATTTGCTAGACCATGCAAATGATATGTTTATGAATGAAAGAGGGGAAATAGATGAAGTATTCTTTAAACAGGGACCTATTTTGAAACACAACTTGCCTGTTAAAATCCTAGGGGATCCCCCTCCACCTAAGGGTGATCCTGTGTTTGAGCTTAAACCTTTACCTAATACTCTTAAATATGCTTATCTTGATGAGAAAGAGATATATCCTGTTATTATTAGTGATAACCTTTCAGAGCATGAAGAAAAGAAATTATTGAAAACTCTGAAGAAGCACCGTGCTGCTATTAGATATACTCTTGATGATCTTAAGGGCATTAGTCCCACTCTCTGCCAGCACAAAATAAAATTGGAGAAGGATGCTAAACCGGTTGTTGATCACCAACGACGGTTAAATCCTAAGATGAAAGAAGTAGTAAGAGAAGAAATACTAAAGCTTTTGGAGGCAGGTATAATTTATCCCGTTGCTGATAGTCAGTGGGTAAGTCTTGTCCATTGTGTCCCTAAGAAGAGAGGTATTACTGTTGTTCCTAATGATAAAGATGAATTGATCCCACAAAGAATTTTTACAGGTTATAGAATGGTAATTGATTTCCACAAATTAAATAAAGCTACTAAAAAGGATCATTACCCTTTACCTTTTATTGATCAAATGTGTCACACCCTGATTTTCATGCCACAACACTTAAGCTAATTAATCATGATAAAATCTGGTTTGTCAAAAACTTTTGAGTGTTTAGGTCTTTGCTTGATTTGATTTTTGTGTGTTGGTTGCAAGTGCTCTAAAAATCAAATAAATCCTCCAACTCTTATACTCCTTCTCCTTGATCCAAAACCTTGCCCAATGATCATGCCATGTGTATAGGACATAAAATAATTTCTTACAAAAATAATTTGGCCAAATAGTATTTTCAAAAATTAGTTTTCCAAAAACCCCTGAATTGAGATTTGCACTGCAAGTACTTAATTAAGGGCAGTAAAAATCTTTCTAAAAATATATTTGACTCCTATTAGATATAGGACACCCAGAAACCACAAAAATATAATTTTAGAAGTTATTTTTCCTATTTTATTTAAAGGCTTTTTCTTAAGTCCAGAAATGGTATTTAATAGGTTAAAATTATTTTAAAGATTCAAAAATATTTGAGAAAATTTAGGGAAGCTCAGTGGACATATATTGTCCATATATAAGAGTTTCAACACATGGTCATGTTCAAAATAGTGGGCAAAACCCTCCCAAACCATTTCTGTCCATTTCAAGTATTTGAAAATTTTCTACAAGAAATATTTTCGAATAAATCCAGGAAAATTCTAGCAAGTTACGTATGCATAATATGATGACCTTGGAATGTTTCAGCTCAATCAAAACTGTTTTTTGTTCACCAAAGTGCCCAAAAACCTTCTCTGTCCAGATTCAAGTTTGAACAACTTTACATTGCCAAATTATTCCAAATGCCCCCAAACTCTGTGGTCATCATATAAAGCCCAAATTATGGCAATACACCAAGTGGTGCATAAAGGGGAATGGTTTTGCATGACTAGATCTTGGTAAATGCATTTCTGTTGATTTCTAGGGTTTACAAAAGTTGCATTGGCAACTTTGCCAAAATGAGCTCAAAATTGGTGGAAAGCCCTAATTATATGTGCAATTTTACCCTGTGGAGTCTCATGCCAAATGCAGTTCATTTGCTTACCCAAACAAGCATCAAACACCTTCTGCCACTTCACCAAAATTCCATTTTGACCTCTTCCACTAATCTCCATGGCCTCAATTTTTACCACAGCTACTACTGACCCTCTTCTACCTACAGTAACTTTACCCTGGCCATCCCCTGGCCATTGCTCAATGATTGAGGGGTGAAACACCCCCATTTACCTCCCTGGACAGCAGCTTCTCTCTCTCCCTCAACCTCCCTCCTCACTCCAGTGGCCACCCAGGGCATCCAAAGCCCCTCCCCCTTTCTTTACTACACCCTAGAGATACCAGACATATTTGGCCGCGCCCACATTGCATAGAAAATGGCCATGCCTGCCATTTGGGCGCTCTGGAGCGTGCTACAGTGCTCTCCCGCACTGTAGCCGCCCCCTGCCAACCGCCTCCAGCCACCTCGGGCCTCCCCAGCGTGTCTCACGAGGCCGCCTCGGCGTCTGGGACACGGCAAGCTGCCGGCACCCTCCTAAACCTCTCTCCTCTCCCCTCCACGACCTCACCCGATCGAGTCTGTGGGCGCTGCCCATGGTGCTCCGCGGCCACACCCATTTAAGCCACCCTGACTCTTTCTCACGCCTCGGTTCGAACCTCCTCTCTCCCGTGCACCTCTCAGACACCCCCTCACTCCCCCTCGTGACCTCCTGCCCTCTCTATGGCCACCATGTTCGCCGTGGGCCTCCACTTTGCTCCGGAGAACCATAGCCCCCCTTCTCTCCTTCGACCTCCAGGAGAGCCTCCGCTAGGCTACGGAGCTTACCCGCTCCTCTCCGCATCGTCCTGTCCCTCGTGGTGCCGGTGCTGCCAATGCCTGTTGGGGTCGTCCGCCACGAACGTCGCCGGATGCGCTCCGGCCATCCCCTGCCGTCTCCGAGGGATCCCCCTGACGCGCCTCTCCCCGGCGACCCCTTCGGTGTCTGGAGCCTGGCCGGGGGTGGCCTATGCCGCCGGGTGCAAGCGCCGGCCGGCGCTCAACCGCGGCCTCGATCCCCTCTGTCGCGGGCACGGGAGGAAGGAGACGACCCTGCAGGTGGGCCCCGCGGGTCAGCAACTCAGCCAGCAGGCCCTGGCGTTTAAGTGGAGGCGGGATCCCGGCTAACCGTCTCCCCCGCAGAGATGCGCACTCCGGTAGTCCGCCTTCGGCGTGGCCCTCCTTAGCCGCATGGCCGTGCAGCTGGGCCGGCCCAATGAGCTGCGGCGCTATGCTGTGCTTTGTGCGCAGTATAGGTATAACCCCCCTTCCTTTGTCCTTTTCTCTTTTTCCAGAAATTTGTAAAATCTCCCAAATATTCTTATCATCTCCAAATTTGATGATTCAAATTTCTATAAGTTCATAAATTCACGGTATATCACATGGTGCTATTCGCACATTTTTCCAGAAACTTTCTCTTCGGAAATATTTGTTAAAACCCCATTTTTCATTTCAGTGATGAACTTTAGAAAATCACAGAGAGCCCATTCTTGATCAAAATGCAATTATTCAAATTCCTAGATACTTATATGCTCATAACTTAGTTTTTGAACATTTTTGCCAATGCTTTATGTACCACATCAAATATTGGTCCAATTCTCCATATGACCAGAGGTATCCTAGAAAAGTCAAACTTCATATTTTTAGAGCACATTTATTCTTGCCTTGTTGTGTTGCTTATTGTGATTGTTTCCGACGTTAGTTGCCGAAGTAGACGGAGTACTTGGAGAAGGACCAGAAGATTTCAAGACTCTGATGAACCAGGCAAGCAGCCCTTTGACCATGTCTAAGAAACCCTTTTTATGCATGTCATATGGCACTTTTATTGCTTGCATCAGAGACATGATGATGAGGTGACCACATGGGGTGGTTTACCACCGTTACTTCCTTGTTGATACTTGCATGGTGCATGACCCTACCTCCATATGAGGGTTATGCCGGTGGGAGTAGATAGGATTCTAAAGTAGTTGCTACGCAAAAAGGGACGGGAATATGCATGGTGATGGAGACAAATTATTTTCAAAGGACTTTTCAAAAACCCCGTCGGGTGCCACTTATGCCCGAGGGAGATAATGAGATGGGTAACCGCTTGATGACGAAGTGGTGTACCGAGGCAAGTGTGTGTGTTGCTTTCAAAAACGGATTGGTTTAAGTTGCGACCGTTATTCCAACCTTATATGCGCAACCACTCTACCCTTATATGGGAAAGGGCATTATTGATTACCTAGGCCGATACTAGCTTGGAGCCCGCATTACTAGTGACGGGGGGGAGTTTGTGCTCTCTCTCGAGACGGGATCATGCCAGGTAGGGCGGCCAAGAACATTTTTATGGGGCACCGGACACACCGTTGGTACCCCGTGCCAGTGGTATGTGATGAATATTTGAGCGAGGCTCCACAATTTTAAGTTGTGAAATGTTGGGCACGGGGGTTACTACCAATCGAGTGGACTCCATGTTAGTGTCGTCTAGGGAAAGATAGTGATCGGGTTCTTACCCGGGTACTTGAGGTACCGCGGGTCATGGATGACACGGAAGTTCCCCGGATCTTGTGGGTAAAGCGTGCAACCTCTGTGGAGTGTAAAACTATTCGAATAGTCATGTCCACGGTCAAGGACAGTTGGGTAACCACTCTTGGGCTACGTCCACACGTTTACAAACCAGTGTATGTGTTTGGATAAGTGGGAAGAACTACATGGGTCAAGTCAAAGGACTTGACATGATTGAGTTGGGTTGATGCCCACTCTATTTATTTTGATATCTGTAACATGTCCTCATGGTTACTTGAATTCTCCTGATGCATGTCTTACAAGTTGTTGAACATGTCATTGCACTCAAAACTAGCTTTCTGCAAAAATTTACCTATGTCATGCATTGTTGTATCTTGAGCCAAAACATGGGTTGCTTGCGAGTACATTCGAAGTACTCATTGGCTTGCCACTGGTTATTTAATTGGCCAGGCATGGAAGAACAGGAGTTCGAAGAAGAGTTCTTTGGAGACGAACATGCGAACTAGGATGTTTCCCAGTCAGAATGCTTGTAGGGTTAAGGCAGATGGCATGGGTTCTACTTATCGACGAAGATTTCCCCTGCTTAAGTTTATTTGGTATTCAGCCCTTGTGGCTTTATCTATGTAAGACTTGACCATAATGGTCATAATTTGTGTAAGACGGCATGTATGGATGTAAGACTCTTGTTATTCAGCTTCTGTGTGTTCAGTGAGCATTGATCTATGGGATCACTGTACGCGTGCATTCGGTGATCACGACTTATGAGTCGGGGTCCCCACAAAATGCTAGAAAGATTATCCAAACATACACATTTTTGCTTTCTAGATGGTTATTCTGGTTTCTCTCAAATACCTGTGTCAGAAGAGGATCAAGAAAAGACAACTTTTACTTGCCCTTTCGGTACCTTTGCTTATAGACGTATGCCTTTTGGTTTATGTAATGCACCTGCTACCTTTCAAAGATGTATGACTGCTATATTCTCTAACTTTTGTGAAAAAATTGTTGAGGTATTCATGGATGATTTCTCTGTTTATGGGACTTCTTTTGATGATTGCTTAAGCAACCTTGATCGAGTTTTGCAGAGATGTGAAGAAACTAATCTTGTCTTGAATTGGGAGAAGTGCCACTTTATGGTTAATGAAGGTATTGTCTTGGGGCATAAAATTTCTGAAACAGGTATTGAAGTTGATAAAGCTAAGGTTGATGCTATTGAAAAGATGCCATGTCCTAAGGACATTAAAGGTATAAGAACTTTCCATGGTCATGCTAGTTTTTATAGGAGGTTCATTAAGGACTTCTCTAAAATTTCTCGGCCTCTGACTAATCTCTTACAAAAAGATGTTCCTTTTGTCTTTGATGATGACTGTGTAGAAGCATCTGAAATACTTCAGAAAGCTTTGGTTTATTCACCTATTGTTCAACCTCCTGATTGGAATTTACCATTTGAAATTATGTGTGATGCTAGTGATTATGCTGTAGGGGTTGTTCTAGGACAAAGAGTTGATAAGAAATTAAATGTTATCCAATATGCTAGTAAAACTCTAGACAGTGCCCAAAGAAATTATGCTACTACTGAAAAAGAATTTTTAGCAGTTGTATTTGCTTGTGATAAGTTCAGACCTTATATTGTTGATTCTAAAGTAATTGTTCACACTGATCATGCTGCTATTAAATATCTTATGGAAAAGAAAGATGCTAAGCCTAGACTTATTAGATGGGTCCTCTTGCTACAAGAATTTGATTTGCATATTATTGATGGAAAGGGAGCTGAGAACCCCGTTGCAGACAACTTGTCTAGGTTAGAGAATGTTCTTGATGACCCACTACCTATTGATGATAGCTTTCCTGATGAACAACTAGCTGTCGTAAATGCTTCTCGTACTGCTCCATGGTATGCTGATTATGCTAATTACATTGTTGCTAAATTTATACCACCTAGTTTCACATACCAGCAAAAGAAAAAGTTCTTCTATGATTTAAGACATTACTTCTGGGATGAACCACATCTTTATAAAGAAGGAGTAGATGGTGTTATTAGACATTGTGTACCTGAGCATGAACAGGAACAGATCCTACGCAAGTGTCACTTCGAGGCTTATGGAGGACACCACGCTGGATATAGAACTGCACACAAGGTATTGCAATCCGGTATTTATTGGCCTACTCTCTTCAAGGATGCCCGTAAGTTTGTCTTGTCTTGTGATGAATGTCAAAGAATTGGTAATATTAGTAGACATCAAGAAATGCCTATGAATTATTCACTTGTTATTGAACCATTTGATGTCTGGGGCTTTGATTATATGGGACCGTTTCTTTCCTCTAATGGGTATACACATATTTTAGTTGCTGCTGATTACGTTACTAAGTGGGTAGAGGCTATTCCAACTAGTAGTGCTGATCATAACACCTCTATTAAGATGCTTAAAGAAGTTATTTTTTTGAGGTTTGGAGTCCCTAGATATTTAATGACTGATGGCGGTTAACATTTTATTCATGGTGCCTTCCGTAAAATGCTTGCTAAGTATGGTGTTAATCATATAATTGCATCTCCTTATCACCCACAGTCTAATGGTCAAGTAGAACTTAGCAATAGAGAGCTTAAATTAATTTTGCAGAATACTGTCAATAGATCTAGAAAGAATTGGTCCAAGAAACTTGATGATGCATTATGAGCTTATAGAATTGCATACAAAAATCCTATGGGTATGTCTCCATATAAAATGGTTAATGCTAAAGCATGTCACTTACCTCTTGAATTAGAACATAAGGCATATTGGGCTATTAAAGAGCTCAACTATGACTTCAAACTTGCCAGTGAGAAGAGACTTTTTGACATTAGCGCACTTGATGAATGGAGAACCTAGGCTTATGAGAATGCCAAACTTTTTAAAGAAAATGTTAAAAGATGGCATGACAAAAGGATACAAAAATGTGAGTTTAATGTAGGTGATTATGTATTGTTATACAACTCTCGTTTAAGATTTTTTGCAGGCAGACTCCTTTTTAAATGGGAAGGTCCTTACATCATCGAGGAGCTCTACCGTTCCGGTGCCATAAAAATCAAGAACTTCGAAGGCACAAATCCGAGGGTTGTGAACGGTCAAAGAATCAAACATTATATCTCAGGTAATCCTATAAATGTTGAAACTAATGTTATTGAAACCGTAAACCCGGAGGAATACATAAGGGACACTTTCAGAACATTTCGGACTCTGAAAAGGAATAGGTACGTGGTACGGTAAGTAAACCGACTCCAAAACAGTTCTAATGGCAATTTTTCTTTGTTTTGGAATATTTAAGAAAATAGGAAAATAAAAGGCAGACCGGAAAGGACACGAGGCTTCGACGAGGGTGGAGGGCGCGCCCTACCCCCTGGGCGCGCCCCCTGCCTCGTGGACACCCTGTGTGCTCTTCGGACTCCGTTTTCTTGCATGATACTTCTTTTGGTCGGAAAAAAATGATTATATAATCTCCCGAAGGTTTTAACCACTATATCACACAAATATCCTCTGTATTTGTTTTGAGTTGTTTCTGCTGCAGATTTAGAGCAAGATGTCTTCTCAAGACTCAGTCGGGGAGAGTCGGGTGTCTCATCCGACATTGGGGCCAAGAGCAAATAGCAATGCCGGCCACTTTGGGCCATCAACTAAGGAAGAGATGGAGACCGATTTGAAAAGGATAGATGCCATGGAGGAGGATGAAGAAGTTACTTCTCGTTTTCGAGCGGGATTCACTATGGGGGAACTACATAGCTCGGCTATTCCAAACTCGGTCATCCCTTCCAATGTTAGATTTCTTTCATATGAAAATATGAAAAGGAGTGGTACTTGTTCTCCCGCAGCTATGCAACATCCTTGGGTGAAGGGAGCTTTAGCCGTCACGGGCAAGCTCTGTAAGGAAATAATGGATCTCAAGCAGCAAGTCAATAAGCTCAAATAAGAGAATCGTATCCTGAGGGGCATCATCGCCAAGAATATCACATCACCACCCCCGAAGAAGGAGACATAAACACACGGGTACGGGCACTCCCCTTGGCAATTGCCAAGCTTGGGGGATTGCCCCAGTATCGTATCACCGTCACTTTTATCTTTACCGTTTTTCTTAGTTCGATCCTTTTGGTAATATCTTGATCTAGTAGAATAAAGTTTTAGTATGATCTAGTTTTAGTTTTGCTTTATGATCCTTCTATGTAATCGAGTCCGTGAGCTATATATAATAAAGATTAGTGTTGAGTCAAGGGCTTGATTATTTTGCTATGATCTTGAGGGAATAGAATAAAAGATAAGAATAAAAGGAAATAAAGAGATCATATGGATCTTATGGAGAGTAATGACTTCACATATAAAGAGTGTGATGAATAAAAATTGTTGAGAGTTGACAAACATAGTTTTGGTCATCGTTGCAATTAATAGGAAGTAATAAAGAAAGAGAGGTTTTCACATATAAATATACTATCTTGGACATCTTTTATGATTGTGAGCACTCATTAAAATATGACTTGCTAAAGAGTTGACGTTGGACAAGGAAGACAACATAATGGGTTATGTTTTCTTACATCTAAGATAAATTATATTGCCATGGATCATCCAACATGTTGAGGTTGCCTTTCCCTCTCTTGCTAGCCAATTTCTTTGCACCAAGTAGAGATACTACTTGTGCTTCCAAATATCCCTAAACCCAGTTTTGCCATGAGAGTCCACCATATCTACCTATGGATTGAGTAAGATCCCTCAAGTAAGTTGTCATAGTTGCAAGCAATAAGAATTTCTCTCTAAATATGTATGACTTATTAGTGTGGAGAAAATAAGCTTTATACGATCTTGTGATGTGGAAGAAGTAAAAGCGACGGACTGCATAATAAAGGTCCATATCACAAGTGGCAATATAAAGTGATGTTCTTTTGCATTAAGATTTTGTGCATCCAACCATAAAAGCACCTAAACCTAATGAACAAATTAAAGTAGAACCTATGGAGGGCCTATCTTTTATTCTTGTCTTATACTTCATGCAAAGAGTCATGGTGATCCTCACCTTTCCTTTTTACATTTTATCCTTTGGCAAGCACAATGTGTTGGAAAGATCCTGATATATATGGCTAATTGGATGTGGGTTTTCATGAACTATTATTGTTGACATTACCCTTGAGGTAAAAGGTTGGGAGGCAAAACTATAAGCCCCTATCTTTCTCTGTGTCCGATTAAAACTTCACAACCATAAATATCGCATGAGTGTTAGCAATGGTGAAAGACTAAATGATGGTTGAGTATGTGGACTTGCTGAGAAGCTCTTATATTGACTCTTTCCTATGTTATGATAAATTGCAATTGTTTCAATGATTGAGATTACAGTGTGTTAGTTTTCAATGAAGTTTCTGATTCATACTTGAGTATGTGAATGAATTGTTACTTTAGCATAAGAGATCATATGACAATATATATATGTTGCTGTTCTAAGAATGATCATGATGCCCTCATGTCCGTATTTTATTTTATCGACACCTGTATCTCTAAACATGTGGACATATTTTTCGATTTTGGCTTTCGCTTGAGGGCAAGCGAGGTCTAAGCTTGGGGGAGTTGATACGTCCATTTTGCATCATGCTTTTATATCGATATTTATTGCATATTGGGATGTTATTACACATTACGTCACAATACTTATGCCTATTCTCTATTATTTTACAAGGTTTACATGAAGAGGGGGGATGTCGGCAGCTGGAATTCTGTGCTGGAAAAGGAGCAAATATTAGAGACCTATTCTGCACATCTCCAAAAGTCCTGAAACTTCACAGGAGCACGTTTCACAATATATAAAAATACTGGGCAAAAGAAGTACCAGAGGGGGGCCACCCACCGTCCATGAGGGTGGGGCGCGTCCTACCCCCCTGGGCGCGCCCTCCTGCCTTGTGGGCCCCCTGGTGGCCCTCCGATGCCCATCTTTGGCTATATGGAGTCTTTCGTCGAGGAAAAAATCATAAGCAAGCTTACAGGACGAAACTCCGCCGCCACGAGGCGGAACCAATCTAGGGCTCCGGCGGAGCTGTTTTGCCGGGGAAACTTCCCTTCGGGAGGGGGAAATCATTATCATCACCAACGATCCTCTCATTGGGAGGGGGTCAATCTCCATCAACATCTTCACCAGCACCATCCTATCTCAAACCCTAGTTCATCTCTTGTATCCAAACCTCAGATTGGTACCTGGGTTGCTAGTAGTGTTGATTACTCCTTGTAGTTGATGCTAGTTGGTTTACTTGGTGGAAGATCATATGTTCAGATCCATTATGTATATTAATATCCCTATGATTATGAACATGAATATGCTTTGTGAGTAGTTACGTTTGTTCCTGGGGACATGGGAGAAGTCTTGCTATAAGTAGTCATGTGAATTTTGTATTCGTTTGAAATTTTGATGAGATGTATGTTGTCATCCCTCTAGTGGTGTCATGTGAATATCGACTACATGACACTTGACCACTATTTGGGCCTAGAGGGAGGCATTGGGAAGTAATAAGTAGATGATGGGTTGCTAGAGTGACAGAAGCTTAAACCCTAGTTTATGTGTTGCTTTGTAAGGGGCTAATTAGGATCCATATGTTTCATGCTATGGTTAGTTTACCTTAATACTTTTGTTGTAGTTGCGGATGCTTGCAATAGGGGTTAATCATAAGTGGGATGCTTGTCCAAGTTAGGGCAGTAACCAAGCACCGGTCCACCCACATATCAAATTATCAAAGTACCGAAGGCGAATCATATGAATGTGATGAAAACTAGCTTGACGGTAATTCCCATGTGTCCTCGGGAGCGCTTTACTTTATATAAGAGTTTGTCCAGGCTTGTCCTTTGATACAAAATGGATTGGGCCATATTGCTGCACCTTATTTACTTTACTATTTGTTACCCATTACCAATTACCTTATCACAAAACTATCTGTTACCGATAATTTCAGTGCTTGCAGAAAATACCTTGCTGAAAACCGCTTATCATTTCCTTCAGCTCCTCGTTGGGTTCGACACTCTTACCTATCGAAAAGTCTATGATAGATCCCCTACACTTGTGGGTCATCACATACCCGAAGGAATTTCATATTCAATATTTTCAGTAGGTGCAGTAGGTTGAGGGGTAGCTAATTGTGGTTCTGTTCGAGGTGAAGATACCCTGAACAAACCCCTCAAAGGATTGTTTTCCATAGTAACAGGTGACAAGATTTCAGCACACTATATAATTGTTTCCTTACGAAATTCCTCTTACCAAAGGCGCTTCACTCCCCGGCAACGGCGCCAGAAAATAGCCTTATTGACCCACAAGTATAGGGGATCAATTGTAGCTCTTTTCTATAAGTAAGAGTGTCGAACCCAACGAGGAGCGGAAGGAAATGATAAGTGGTTTTCAGTAAGGTGATGTGTGCAAATGCTGAAATTGTAAATAACAGAGTAGTTTGATAACAAGATAATTTGTAATGAGCAAGTAACGATAATTTGTAACAAGATAATTTTCTTGTTACGATGATTTTCAACTTCACTCTGAAATTCTTTGAACTTTTCAAACATTTCAGACTTATGTTTCATTAAGTAGATATACCCATATCTGCTTAAGTCATCTGTGAAGGTGAGCAAATAACGATATCCGCCACGAGCCTCAATATTCATCAGACCACATACATCTGTATGTATGATTTCCAACAAATCTGTTTCTCTCTCCATAGTACCGGAGAACGGCGTTTTAGTCATCTTGCCCATGAGGCACGGTTCGCAAGTACCAAGTGATTCATAATCAAGTGGTTCCAAAAGTCCATCAGTATGGAGTTTCTTCATGCGCTTTACACCAATATGACCTAAACGGCAGTGCCACAAATAAGTTGCACTATCATTATCAACTCTGCATCTTTTGGCTTCAACATTATGAATATGTGTGTTACTACTATCGAGATTCAATAAGAATAGACCACTCTTCAAGGGTGCATGACCATAAAAGATATTACTCATATAAATAGAACAACCATTATTCTCCGATTTAAATGAATAACCGTCTCGCATCAAACAAGATCCAGATATAATGTTCATGCTTAACGCTGGCACCAAATAACAATTATTTAGGTCTAATATTAATCTCGAAGGTAGATGTAGAGGTAGCGTGCCGACTGCGATCACATCGACTTTGGAACCGTTTCCCACACGCATCGTCACCTCGTCCTTAGCCAATCTTCGCTTAATCCATAGTCCCTGTTTCGAGTTGCAAATATTAGCAACAGAACCAGTATGAAATACCCAGGTGCTACTTCGAGCATTAGTAAGGTACACATCAATAACATGTATATCACATATACCTTTGTTCACCTTGCCATCCTTCTTATCCGCCAAATATTTGGGGCAGTTTCGCTTCCAGTGACCAGTCTGCTTGCAGTAGAAGCACTCAGTTTCAGGCTTAGGTCCAGACCTGGGTTTCTTATCTTGAGCAGCAACTTGCTTGCTGTTCTTCTTGAAGTTCCCCTTCTTTTTCCCTTTGCCCTTTTTCTTGAAACTAGTGGTCTTGTTGACCATCAACACTTGATGCTCCTTCTTGATTTCTACCTCCGCAGCTTTCAGCATTGCGAAGAGCTCTGGAATAGTCCTATTCATCCCTTGCATATTATAGTTCATCACGAAGCTCTTGTAGCTTGGTGGAAGTGATTGGAGAATTCTGTCAATGACGCTATCATCCGGAAGATTAACTCCCAGTTGAATCAAGTGATTACAATACCCAGACATCTTGAGTATATGCTCACTGACAGAACTGTTCTCCTCCATCTTGCAGCTATAGAACTTATTGGAGACTTCATATCTCTCAATCCGGGCATTTGCTTGAAATATTAACTTCAACTCCTGGAACATCTCATATGCCCCATGACGTTCAAAACGTCGTTGAAGTCCCAGTTCTAAGCCGTAAAGCATGGCACATTGAACTATCGAGTAGTCATCAGCTTTGCTCTGCCAGACGTTCATAACATCTGGTGTTGCTCCAGCAGCAGGCTTGGCACCCAGCGGTGCTTCCAGGACGTAATTCTTCTGGGCAACAATGAGGATAATCCTCAAGTTACGGACCTAGTCCGTGTAATTGCTACCATCATCTTTGTAACATCCCAAATTTTCAATTTGGAATGTTATACATTAGGTCATCATGCATATCATATTTTATTTTGCTTTTGGTTTTGATCCTAGAAAATCCTAAGCAACTCAAGGACCCACGGAGAGAGTTGGGGATTTCGTTATTTACATATTTGAGTTTTCTCAGATTATGTAAACAGGATCATTTGATTTTATTTATTTTATCATCAATTATTTCTATTATAAAAATATGAGAGAGGGAATAAAATGACTTTCCCAAAATATAGAAATATTGAGGATTTAATAAAAAAATCAAATAAGTTTTATTTTGGAGTTTTTCGGTATTTTTATTTGAACTTAGGAAAAATGAGCGTTTTTCAAAGTTGTAGTTTGGGCCCAGATAAATGTTCACTTTATCGGGCTTGATTTTAGAAAACCGGCAAAATTTATTTCATGATTTTTGGAGTCCGTTTAGTATTTCTTTTTATTTTTCTTCCGAGCAGATTTATATAAATAAACCGCAAACCGACTTCGGGCCGTACCCGGCCAAGACTCCCTGGCCAATGCCTTTATATAGCGCCCGAAGGCCCGGCCGAGGAGCCCAGCCACCAGCACCAAAACCCTAGCCGCCGCCTCTAGCCGACGCCACCGCCCGAGGTTCGCCGCCGCCGCCTCGTTTTCCGTGCAGTTTTTTTTTTAAAAAATTCTGTTCGTCGTTTGTCTTTTTTGTCGGATTTTCCGCGGTTATTTTCTGATCGTGATTTCTGATCCGATTTTCGTTTTAGTATAACTTTTCGCTCGTTTATCGGAATCAGGCGATTCAAGCGCCTGGAGTTTCGTCTCGAAACCCTCTTTCCGAATAATCAACTTAAACAAGTTTTTGCTACTGTAAAATTTTCCCTAGATCCAGATTACTAGAATGAAGTTGTTTTCTTTCGCCGTTTGATTTATTTTGCTTCGTTCGATTTGATTCTTTTGCCAACCAGGGTTCTTAAGTTGAACTTTCTGGTTAGATCTTCTATTTGAGTTTTACCTGTGCATTAGATGAGTACTTATTGTATGCTTGTTGTTTGTTTGCGATAGAATACCCGGAGTGCGCCGCCTGTTACGTTGAATCTCTAGGTTACGCGGATCATCAGCAAGGCAAGTAACACTTTGATCATACCTTTTCTACAACCCAGTTTTATTGCATTAGATCAACCCTCACACATTGCATGATTAGGATCTAATTAAATTGTGGGATGGGAAGTAGATGAGGTAGTACCTATTACCTGTTTAATTATCAAACCTTTGGGAGTTACTTCTACATTTGCTTATTATGCCATGCTATGCTAGTAGACGTGGATTGGGTGAGTGATATCCATGACAGATGTGAGATTGTTGATTAATGGTTTATCTAAGGTGGCAACCTAACACACATCTGGGTGGATTGAGGCACCTGGGGTTCCCAGGACTTGCCTGTTTTTATTGGACCGCCACCCAGGCCCAAAGGGATCATGAGATTATTCATACTAGAAACTTCCGTGTGCAGCCACAAGCCATTATGGGCTCTGGCATAGTTTACTAAGTTGTGCGAACTCTTACAGTGGTAGACTAGCAGATGTAGGGGATGTAGGTGGTACGGTCTACCCGATCGTAAGGTGCTGGCGCTTCTGAAAGACTATGTCTCGGTCATCCGTCTTCTCAAACACCCTGTAGTGCGAGAAACCAAACGGAGGCGATCGAGTCTTGTGGGGAAAAGTGCGCAAACCTCTGCAGAGTGTATAAACTAATCATGGTTAGCCGTGTCCCCGGTTATGGACAAATCTTGAGTATCTAGTACCTGGATTTTCATGTGAATCTCAACATGTTATTCTAAATTAATTTTGATGGGTTTTAATGATGTTACTTAATTGGGATTGAGGATGCTGTTAACCATTCTCAATGTTTCACAACCACCATGATAGTAATTAATCTATTCCTTTGAAGTAGGGAAAAATTGGCTTTACGCAAAAACAGTAACCATAGAGCTTTCCACCAGTCAGATATGCATATAGTATAGTTGTTGCATTCCATTACTCTCTATGTGTTACCTTGCCAGCATATTCCATGTGCTGACCCGTTTCGTGCTACAACGTTAATGTTGCAGACTTTTCAGACGACGATTAAGGAGTTTTAGGTCGTGGTTCTATACTCAGTGATGCCGTTGGAGTTGATGGACTCACTTATCTTCCAAGCCTTCCGCTGTTATTCGACACTAGATGGCCTTAAGCCATATTTATTGTAATAAGTTCTCTTTTGAGACACTCGATGTAATAAGTGTGTGATTGCTACTCTGCTATAAATCCTCCGAGTACTGTGTGGTGTCAGCATTACTGATCCAGGGATGACACCGGAGCATAGAGATCAGACTGTTTGAGGTCTGGTCGCTACAGAGATGGTATCAGAGCACACGCTGACTGTAGGACACGACCACTAAGTTAAAGACCTAGATCACTCTCTCTTCTCTTCTGACTTCTCATCTTTTCTACTCTTTAGGATGGCGGATGCAAGGAACAAGTTCACACAACCGGATGAAGATACACCCTTTGGACGCCACTTGAAGGAAGTCACTAGATACCTGAACATAGGAATACTAAGCTTCACGGGAACCTACAATGCCACTTTACCTGAAGAAGAGTGCTGGATGATTCAAGTTCAAGTTCCAGGAAGGACGTTCATGCCAGTCACTGAGCCCATAGAGTTTTCTTTTGATGCACCCACTTGGAGTCTAGGAAAGAGCATGGCAGCTCACATCGCCATGGGACGCATTGGAGAAATCTACCGCAAGGATCTCAAGGATACTATCTACCAGATTTGTGGGCGCCGAGACGAACACTGGGAGATGATTAGCACCAGGAAAGATAGATCAATTGCAGCTTTTATCCAGGAGTTAAACCAACACATTCGACGACAGGAGAATCAGATGTGCGCCGACATGATAGATCTGAAGAAGGCTAGGATTAGAATCAAGGAACTGGAGGAAGAACTCAAGGCTACACGCGAAGGTTATGAAGAAGAAATTGAAGTATTGGTGGATAAGAATGCCGACCTAACTATGAAGATAGCGGTATTCATGGGAGGCCCGACACCAGTAGATGAAGACGAAGAACCCAACGAGATTAGCCCAGAAGACTACATCATCATTGACGGTACCGACTCGGAACAAGATAGTAGTGATGATGACTATGTGGATGAAGCAGGAGCGGATATCATGGAGTCTACAACCATAGAATATTTCTAGTAGACCACCTCATCAGTAGTAGTAGTCCACCATGTAAATATAGTAGTCCGAGCACTTTTGCGATAGTTAGATCGATTGTATGTCTTGTTTGATTGCTTGAAGTGAATTGTGTGCTTTTGCCTCATGTGCATATGGGTAGTGTTTTCTCTTTAGACCCCCTCTATTCTTATATCTCATCTTTTCTAAAGCCTCAGATGCCTCCGAGACGTGACCCCGGATTTGCCTTTCCGCCGGAGCTCACTCAGTTAATCCAGCAGCAGAACACCTTAATGCAGTTGCTAGTTCAGAATCAGAATCAGGGGAACAACAACAACAACCCACCACCACCACCACCACCACCTGTTGACCACTTAGCCCGTTTTCTTAGGCTGAATCCGCCGGTGTTTTCCAGTAGCACCGAGCCGATAGTAGCAGATGATTGGCTCCGCAAGATAGCTAGGGAGTTGACCACAGCAGGATGCACAGATGTGGAGAAGGTTAAGTTTGCCGCACATCAGTTAGAAGGACCCGCAGCATCTTGGTGGGAGAATTTCACAGCCACCTTCCCAGTCGACACTGTCACATGGGACCAGTTTCAGCAGGCTTTTCGTACCGCCCATGTTTCAGCAGGAGCAATGGCCATGAAGAAGCGTGAGTTTCCTAAATTGCGCCAAGGAGGACGGACAATTGGCCAGTATGTGGAGGAGTTTAGTAAGTTAGCACGTTATGCCCCAGATGACATTGCTACAGATGCAGCTAAGCAGGAGAAATTCCTGGAAGGACTGAATGATGAGTTGAGTATGCAGTTGATGGTAGCCACCTTCAACAACTACCAGGAGTTGGTAGATCGTGCTCTTATGATTGAAGGGAAGCAGCAGCAAATTGAGAACCGCAAGAGGAAGTATGGACAAGGAAAGTATAATTCAGGAGCTCAGCAGAAGCCTCGTTTTACCCCTAGACCAGGAGGACATTTTCAGCATACCCATGGAGTAGGTAGTTCGCACAATCACAATGGCACCAAGAATGGTAATGGGAATGGAGGAAGCAATGGACAGAACGGCAGCACCCCATCAACCCCAGCCAAGAAGGATTTGAGCCATGTCACTTGCTATAAGTGTTTGAAGCCAGGACATTTTGCAAATGAATGTCCTGAAGGCCAAAACGGCAATGGAAGTTCTGGGAAGAAGCCGAACCTTTTCACCAGGGGACAGGTGAACCACGTTAGCGTGGAGGAGGTTGAAGCTCAGCCCGATGCAGTAATAGGTAAGTTTTTGGTTAAGTCATTTACTGCACTCGTTCTTTTTGATACTGGTGCATCGCATTCATACATATCAAGGGGATTTGTGGATAAGTATAACCTACCAACCCAAGCCCTTAGGTCACCCATGTTAGTAACCTCGCCAGGAGCAGAGTATGTGGCAAGTTTATGGTGTGATCGGTTACCATTAAGGATTGGTAACTATGTTTTTCCCTCAGACCTAATAGTATTGGAATCTCCAGGATTGGATGTGATATTAGGCATGGATTGGTTATCAAAGTATAAAGGGAATATTGAGTGTGCTAGTAAGTCAATTTTGCTTACCACACCAGAAGGGAGAAGGATCAAGTATGTATCCCAGCATGTACCAAAAAGGACACAAGTGAATTGCCTAACAAGAGTTGTGCAGGAGGAAGTACTAGTGGTAAAGGATTTTCCTGATGTATTTCCCGAAGAGTTGCCAGGCATGCCACCGGATAGAGACATTGAGTTTTTGATTGAGCTATTGCTAGGCAGTGGGCCAATATCGAAGAGACCATATAGGATGCCAGCAAAAGATTTGGTGGAAATTAAGAAGCAGATTAAGGAGTTACTGGATAAGGGATATATTCGCCCAAGTTCTTCTCCTTGGGGATTGCCAGTACTTCTAGTGGAGAAGAAGGATGGATCGTTAAGGATGGTTGTTGATTATCGTGGATTGAATGAAGTAACGATCAAGAACAAGTACCCACTACCAATGATCAACGATCTGTTTGATCGATTGCAAGGAGCTAAAGTGTTTTCCAAGATCGATTTGCGATCTGGATACCACCAGTTGAAGATTCGAGAACAGGTTATTCCTAAGACAGCTTTTACCACCAGGTATGGGCTGTATGAGTATACCGTTATGTCATTTGGACTGACTAACACGCCTGCCTATTTTATGAACATGATGAACAAAGTGTTTATGGAGTTTCTGGATAAGTTCGTCGTAGTGTTCATTGATGATATCCTGGTATATTCGAAGAATGAAGAGGAGAATAAGGAGCATTTGCGTTTGGTACTTGGAAAGCTCAGAGAACATCAGTTATATGCCAATTTCAGCAAATGTGAGTTTTGGTTGAAGGAAGTAGGATTCCTCGGACACGTTATATCCGGAGAAGGTATAGCAGTAGATCCCGCTAAAGTTGAAACCGTGACCAAGTGGGAAGCCCCAACAATAGTTGGAGAGATCCATAGTTTTCTTGGACTCGCAGGATACTACCGGAGGTTTATTGAGAATTTCTCAAGGATTGCGAAGCCTATGACGGAGTTGTTGAAGAAGGATACTAAGTTCAGATGGACTGAGGAGTGTGAGGCAAGTTTCCAGGAGTTGAAGAACCGTTTGGTTACCTCACCAGTGTTGATTTTGCCAGATCAAACCAAGGATTATGAGGTGTATTGCGATGCTTCACGTCGAGGACTTGGAGCAGTGCTTATGCAGGAAGGAAGAGTTGTTTCGTATGCTTCACGACAACTGAAGCCCCACGAATTGAATTATACTACGCATGATTTGGAGTTAGCAGCCGTAGTGCATGCATTGAAGACATGGAGACATTTCCTCATTGGAAATCATTGTGAGGTGTACACGGATCATAAGAGTTTGAAGTACATTTTCACGCAGAAGGAGTTGAATCTCAGACAAAGGAGATGGTTGGAGCTTATCAAGGATTATGATATGAGATTGCATTATCATCCCGGGAAGGCTAATGTAGTAGCTGATGCATTAAGCAGCAAGAGCCATGTCAATACGTTAATGACGGGAGAAATACCCAAGGAGTTAGCAGAAAATCTTCGTGAACTATGTGTGGAAATAGTTCCAAGAGGGTATGTAGCAGCACTAGAGATTCAGTCAACTTTGATGGATAGAATCAGAGAAGCTCAGAAAACTGACAAAGAGATTACCGCTATAAAGGAGAAACTGAGCAAAGGAAAAGCTAAAGGATTTCGTGAGGATGAGCACGACACCCTATGGTTTGAAGACCGTGTTTACGTGCCCAATGACCCGGAGATCAGAAAGTTGATTCTGCAAGAGGCACATGACTCACCGTATTCGATTCACCCAGGAAATACCAAGATGTATTTGGATTTGAAGGATATTTTCTGGTGGACCGGAATGAAAAAGGATATTGCGGAGTATGTAGCAGTTTGTGATGTATGTCAGAGAGTAAAAGCAGAGCATCAGAAGCCAGCATGATTGTTGCAACCATTGCCGATACCCGAATGGAAGCGGGATAAGCTAGGCATGGATTTTATCACGGGATTACCAAGGACTCGTTCAGGCTATGACTCGATTTGGGTTGTAGTTGACCGATTGACGAAGGTAGCTCATTTCATCCCAGTAAAGACCACTTACACCAGTGCTAAGTTGGCAAAGATATACATGACCAGGATCGTTTGTCTGCATGGAGTTGCGAGGAGTATTGTATCAGATAGAGGAACCCAGTTTACCTCAAAGTTCTGGAAGCAGTTTACTAGGCTAGAGTTTAGTATAGCTTTTCACCCGCAGACAGATGGACAGACCGAGAGAGTCAATCAGATTTTGGAAGATATGCTGAGAGCTTGTGAGCTAGATTATGAATCTAGTTAGGACGATAATTTGCCATATGCAGAGTTTTCTTACAATAATAGCTATCAGACCAGTTTGAAGATGGCACCTTTCGAAGCTTTGTACGGAAGGAGGTGCAGGACACCGTTGTCATGGGACGAAGTTGGAGACCGCCAGTTGTTTGGACCAGATTTGATTAAAGAGTCTGAACAGAAAGTGAAGTTGATTCGCGATAGGCTCAAGGTAGCCCAGTCCAGGCAGAAGAGCTACGCTGATTCTAAACGCAAGGAGACAGTTTACGAAGTCGGAGATAGAGCTTATCTTCGAGTATCCCCACTTCGAGGGATTAAGCGCTTTGGAGTTAAAGGGAAGTTAGCGCCACAATTTGTAGGACTATATCGAGTTTTGGAGCGTATGGGAGAAGTGGCCTACAAGTTGGATTTGCCAGAAGGATTGGCCGGAGTGCATGATGTGTTTCACGTTTCTCAGTTGAAGAAGTGTCACGCGGAGATGGCTGACATACCTTTGAGAGACACAGTACCATTAGAAGCGATTCAGTTGGATAACAATTTGACCTATGAGGAGAAACCAGTCAAGATCCTCGAGTTTGCCAGTCGAGTTACTCGTAGCAAGGTTATCAAGTTTTGCAAAGTTCAGTGGAGCCACCACACGGAGGATGAAGCCACCTGGGAGCGAGAGGAAGATTTGCTCAAGGACCACCCTCACCTATTTTCTAGCCAACCCGAATCTCGAGGGCGAGATTCATCTTAAGGGGGGTAGGTTTGTAACATCCCAAATTTTCAATTTGGAATGTTATACATTAGGTCATCATGCATATCATATTTTATTTTGCTTTTGGTTTTGATCCTAGAAAATCCTAAGCAACTCAAGGACACACGGAGAGAGTTGGGGATTTCGTTATTTACATATTTGAGTTTTCTCAGATTATGTAAACAGGATCATTTGATTTTATTTATTTTATCATCAATTATTTCTATTATAAAAATATGAGAGAGGGAATAAAATGACTTTCCCAAAATATAGAAATATTGAGGATTTAATAAAAAATCAAATAAGTTTTATTTTGGAGTTTTTCGGTATTTTTATTTGAATTTAGGAAAAATGCGCGTTTTTCAAAGTTGTAGTTTGGGCCCAGATAAATGTTCACTTTATCGGGCTTGATTTTAGAAACCCGGCAAAATTTATTTCGTGATTTTTGGAGTCCGTTTAGTATTTCTTTTTATTTTTCTTCCGAGCGGATCTATAAAAAAACCGCAAACCGACTTCGGGCCGTACCCGGCCAGGACTCCCTGGCCCGGGGCCTTTATATAGCGCCCGAAGGCCCGGCCGAGGAGCCCAGCCACCAGCCCCAAAACCCTAGCCGCCGCCGCCGCCGACGCCGCCCCCGACTCGCCGGAGCGCGCCGCCCGAGGTTCGCCGCCGCCGCCTCGTTTTCCGTGCAGTTTTTTTTAAAAAAAAATCTATTCGTCGTTTGTCTTTTTCGTCGGATTTTCCGCGGTTATTTTCTGATCGCGATTTCTGGATCGTTTATCGGAATTAGGCGATTCAAGCGCCTGGAGTTTCGTCTCGAAACCCTCTTTCCGAATAATCAACTTAAACAAGTTTTTGCTACTGTAAAATTTGCCCTAGATCCAGATTACTAGAACGAAGTTGTTTTCTTTCGCCGTTTGATTTCTTTTGCTTCGTTCGATTTGATTCTTTTGCCAACAAGGGTTCTTAAGTTGAACTTTCTGGTTTGATCTTCTATTTGAGTTTTACCTGTGCATTAGATGAGTACTTATTGTATGCTTGTTGTTTGTCTGCGATAGAATACCCGGAGTGCGCCGCCTGTTACGTTGAATCTCTAGGTTACGTGGATCATCAGCAAGGCAAGTAACACTTTGATCATACCTTTTCTACAACCCAGTTTTATTGCATTAGATCAACCCTCACACATTGCATGATTAGGATCTAATTAAATTGTGGGATGGGAAGTAGATGAGGTAGTACCTATTACCTGATTAATTATCAAACCTTTGGGAGTTACTTCTACATTTGCTTATTATGCCATGCTATGCTAGTAGACGTGGATTGGGTGAGTGATATCCATGACAGATGTGAGATTGTTGATTAATGGTTTATCTAAGGTGGCAACCTAACACACATCTGGGTGGATTGAGGCACCTGGGGTTCCCAGGACTTGCCTGTTTTTATTGGACCGCCACCCAGACCCAAAGGGATCATGAGATTATTCATACTAGAAACTTCCGTGTGCAGCCACAAGCCATTATGGGCTCTGGCATAGTTGACTAAGTTGTGCGAACTCTTACAGTGGTAGACTAGCAGATGTAGGGGATGTAGGTGGTACGGTCTACCCGATCGTAAGGTGCTAGCGCTTCTGAAAGACTATATCTCGGTCATCCGTCTTCTCAAACACCCCGTAGTGCGAGAAACCAAACGGAGGCGATCGAGTCTTGTGGGGAAAAGTGCGCAAACCTCTGCAGAGTGTATAAACTAATCATGGTTAGCCGTGTCCCCAGTTATGGACAAATCTTGAGTATCTAGTACCAGGATTTTCATGTGAGTCTCAACATGTTACTCTAAATTAATTTTGATGGGTTTTAATGATGTTACTTAATTGGGATTGAGGATGCTTTCAACCATTCTCAATGTTTCACAACCACCATGATAGTAATTAATCTATTCCTTTGAAGTAGGGAAAAATTGGCTTTACGCAAAAACAGTAACCATAGAGCTTTCCACCAGCCAGATATGCATATAGTATAGTTGTTGCATTCCATTACTCTCTATGTGTTACCTTGCCAGCATATTCCATGTGCTGACCCGTTTCGGGCTGCAACGTTAATGTTGCAGACTTTTCAGACGACGATTAAGGAGTTTTAGGTCGTGGTTCTATACTCAGTGATGCCGCTGGAGTTGATGGACTCACTTATCTTCCAAGCCTTCCGCTGTTATTCGACACTAGATGGCCTTAAGCCATATTTATTGTAATAAGTTCTCTTTTGAGACACTCGATGTAATAAGTGTGTGATTGCTACTCTGCTATAAATCCTCCGAGTACTGTGTGGTGTCAGCATTACTGATCCAGGGATGACACCGGAGCACAGAGATCAGACTGTTTGACGTCTGATCGCTACAATCTTTCAACTTTGCTTTCTCAAGGAACGCATTAAAATTCAACGGAACAACAGCACGGGCCATCTATCTACAATCAAACATACATAAGCAAGATACTATCAGGTACTAAGTTCATGATAAATTTAGGTTCAATTAATCGTATTACTTAAAGAACTCCCACTTAGATAGATATCCCTCTAATCCTCTTAGTTTGTCAAGTTGGTGCTGTTTTAACCTTCGCAAGTGTGACGCCCCCGATTTGACCGTACACTAATCATGCACGCAAATGTGTACGATCAAGATCAAGGACTCACGGGAAGATATCACAACACAACTCTACAAATAAAAATAAGTCATACAAGCATCATATTACAAGCCAGGGGCCTCGAAGGCTCGAATACAAGAGCTCGATCATAGACGAGTCAGCGGAAGCAACAATATCTGAGTACAGACATAAGTTAAACAAGTTTTGCCTTAAGAAGGCTAGCACAAACTGGGATACAGATCGAAAGAGGCGCAGGCCTCCTGCCTGGGATCCTCCTAACTACTCCTGATCGTCGTCGGCGGGCAACACGTAGTAGTAGGCACCTCCGGTGTAGTAGGAGTCGTCGTCGAAGGTGGCGTCTGGCTCCTGGGCTCCAACATCTGGTTGCGACAACCAGGTAGAAGGGATAGGGGGAAAAGAGGGAGAAAGCAACCGTGAGTACTCATCCAAAGTACTCGCAAGCAAGGAGCTATACTACATATGTATGCATTGGTATCAAATGGAATAAGGGTATCATATGTGGACTGAACTGCAGAAAGCCGGAATAAGGGGGGATAGCTAGTCCTTTCGAAGACTACGCTTCTGGCAGCCTCCGTCTTGCAGCATGTAGAAGAGATTAGACTGGAGTCCTCCAAGTAGCATCGCATAGCATAATCCTAACCGATGATCCTCCCCTCGTCGCCCTGTGAGAGAGCGATCACCGGTTGTATCTGGCACTTGGAAGGGTGTGTTTTATTAAGTATCCGGTTCTAGTTGTCATAAGGTCAAGGTACAACTCCAAGTCGTCCTGTTACCGAAGATCACGGCTATTCGAATAGATTAACTTCCCTGCAGGGGTGCACCACATACCCCAACACGCTCGATCCCATTTGGCCGGACACACTTTCCTGGGTCATGCCCGGCCTCGGAAGATCAACACGTCGCAGCCCCACCTAGGCACAACAGAGAGGTCGGCACGCCGGTCTAAACCTAAGCGCACAGGGGTCTGGGCCCATCGCCCATAGCACACATGCACGTTGCGAACGCGGCCGGAAGCAGAACTAGCCCCCTTAATACAAGAGCAGGCTTACGGTCCAATCCGGCACGCGCCACTCAGTCGCTGACGTCACGAAGGCTTCGGCTGATACCACGACGCCGGGATACCCATAACTACTCCCGCGTAGATGGTTAGTGCGTATAGACCAAATGGCCAGACTTAGATCAAATACCAAGATCTCGTTAAACGTGTTAAGTATCTGCGAACGCCGATCAGGGCCAGGCCCACCTCTCTCCTAGGTGGTCTCAACCTGCCCTGTCGCTCCGCCACAAAGTAACAGTCGGGGGCCGTCGGGAACCCAGGCCCACCACTACCTGGATGGAGCCACCTGCCCCTTCAGCCCCCATCTCCAAACAGTATCACAGGTAAGGTAACTGTGTAAAGTATATTGTATATGCCCGTGATCACCTCCCGAAGTGATCACGGCCCAGTAGTATAGCATGGCAGACGGACAAGAGTGTAGGGCCACTGATGGAACACTAGCATCCTATACTAAGCAGTAGGATAGCAGGTAATGGTAACAACAGTAGTAGCAAGGACAGGCTATGCATCAGAATAGGATTAACGGAAAGCAGTAACATGCTACACTACTCTAATGCAAGCAGTAGAGATAAGAATAGGCGATATCTGGTGATCAAAGGGGGGGCTTGCCTGGTTGCTCTGGCAAGAGAGAGGGGTCGTCAACACCGTAGTCGTACTGGGTAGCAGCGCGTCGGTCTCGGTGTCTAGCGAGAGAAGAGGGGGAAGAAACAATAAATATTTAAGCAAGCAGGTGCTTAGCGATGCATGACATGACAAGTAACGGTGTTAGAGGTGCCCTGACGCGGTAGTAGGTGATACCGGTGAAGGGGGATGACATCCGGGAAAGTATCCCCGGTGTTTCGCGTTTTCAGGCAGAGGAGCCGGAGGGGGAAAGTTGCGTGTTCGCTATGCTAGGGATGCGTGGCGGATAAACGGGCTGCGTATTCAAATTCGTCTCGTCGTTCTGAGCAACTTTCATGTAGAAAGTATTTTAATCCGAGTTACGGATTAAAAGATATGATTTTCTAAAGATTTTAATAATTTTTGGAATTTAATTAATTATTTAAATTAAATTCGAAAATAGATTAATGACATCAGCATGATGTCATGCTGACGTCAGCAGTCAATAGAGTTGACTGGTCAACCTGACCAGTGGGTCCCACTGGTCAGTGACACATTTTAACTAACAGATTAATTAAACTAATCATAATTAATTAGGGGGTGGGCCCCACTGTCATTGTTTGATTAATTATCTAACAGTTAATTAGGTTAATCTAATTGTGATTAATTAACTTAATTAATTCCTTAATTAATTAATTAATTTAATTATTATTATCTATTTATTTAATTCCCTTTTTTTAAATCGTTCTGGGCCATGGGGCCATTTTGTCAGTGGCCCAGGGGGCCTATCGGGCGCTGGGCACTAACGGGGTGGGTCGGGCGTTGCGGCGCTCGACTGGGCGTTCGCCGAGATCGCCGGGGCGAGGAGGGCCGAGGCATGCGCGGCGGCAGCGGCTGACCAGCGCGGGGCCAGAGGGGAAGCGAGGCACGCGCGGGGCAGGGCGAGCCCGTGGGCGGGGCGAAGCGGGACGGCGGGAGGCAAGGCACGCACCGGGCGCGTGCGGGCGGGCGCGGTCGCCGCGCGGCGAGCGCAGAGGGGGAGCGGGGTGAGCGCACGGGTGGCCGCGGGAGCGCGCGTGCACGACTGCGGGGCGTCGTGAGGAGCAGAGGACCGTGGCCACGCGCGGGGCGCGGGCGCTCGGCCAGGCCGCGGCTACGGCAGCTTGAGCATCGGCGACTAGGAGCAGGGGGCGCGGCCCTAGTGGCAGAGCAGGCAGCGGGGCGCCGGAACGCGCGCGAGAGAGAGAAGGGGGGGAGCTCACTGCGGGTGTAGGGGACAAGGCAGCGAGCTCGGGGTGGTCTGACGAGGGAGATTCGGCGAGGAAGCGGTCCGGCGAGGCGGCGCTGGCGCGGTCGGTGACGGCGGGCGTTGGGGCGGCGCGGGGTTGATCCTGATCTTGCTCGGGTCGAGAGGGGACCGAGCGCCATGCGGGACGAGAAGGCGGGCGCCGTCGAGGTGGGCAGCGGGGCGAGGTGGCGGCGCGCCAAGGGTGGGGCGACGTTCGTCGGCGGGGTTCGTTCCCCCGATCGGATCTGGATCGGGGAGGAGGGGGAGAGCGAGTTGGGGGGCGAGTGGGGCGTTAGGGTTTCGGTAGGGGTGGGGTGGCCTATAGGCCAGGGGGTGAAGGGTTCGCGTGGGCCGGCCTGGTGGGCGGCCTGGTCGGCCAGCTGGGCCGTTTGGCCCGGGGGGCCTCTTTTCTTTTTATTAGTTTTCTGTTTTTGTTTTTTTATTTATCTTATATCTTTTACTGTTTTGGTTTCTTTTAGTTTCATAAAACATAAAAGTTGTACCTATAATAGTATCACTAATTATACCTATGCTACAAAAGGTTTAACCCCCAAATAATATAGTTTAGTATTTTATAAAATACAAGCGACATTTAGTTAATTGTTTTACCTACTGTTTTAATTATTTTAGAGTAGTTAAACATTTTATAAAAATAAGGTTTCTCTACAATAATCACTTATGATTTATTTTTCACCGTTTGAACTTTTTTTTGTTTTGACTTTTGAAAAATTTTCTAGTTTGACTTTATTCTAAATTTGAATTCCGAAACGATTCTGAATCCCGAGATTACCAATAGTAACCGAGGTGACCTGGCATCATTAGCCGAGGTTTACTGTAGCTTGATTATCCGGGCGTCACAACAAGGACCGGGCATAGCCACACTCGGTTCAACTAAAGTTGGAGAAACTGTCACCCGCTAGCCACCTTTGTGCAAAGCACGTCGGGAGAACCGGTCTCGCGTAAGCGTACCGTAATGTCGGTCCGGGCCGCTTCGTCCAACAATACCGCCAAACCAAAGTATGACATGCTGGTAAGCAGTATGACTTATATCGCCCACAACTCACTTGTGTTCTACTCGTGCATATAACATCAACACATAAAACCTAGGCTCGGATGCCACTGTTGGGTTTCGTAGTAATTTCAAAAAATTTCCTACGCACATGCAAGATCATGGTGATGCATAGCAATGAGAGGGGGATAGAGTGATCTACGTACCCTTGTAGATCGACAACGGAAGCGTTAACTTGGTTGATGTAGTCGTACGTCTCCACGGCCCGACCGATCAAGCACCGAAACTACGGCACCTCCGAGTTCTAGCACACGTTCAGCTCGATGACGATCCCCGGACTCCGATCCAGCAAAGTGTCGGGGAAGAGTTCCGTCAGCACGACGGCGTGGTGACGATCTTGATGTTCTACCGTCGCAGGGCTTCGCCTAAGCACCGCTACAATATTATCGAGGACTATGGTGGAAGGGGGCACCGCACACGGCTAAGAATATGATCACGTGGATCAACTTGTGTCTCTAGGGGTGCCCCTTGCCTCCGTATATAAAGGCTCAAAGGGGGGGCTGGCCGGCCAAGAGGAGGCGCACCAGGAGGAGTCCTACTCCCTCCGGGAGTAGGACTCCCCCCTTTCCTAGTTGGAATAGGATTCGCGGAGGGGGGAAAACAGGAGAGAGAGGAGGAAGGGGGGCCGGCCCCCTCTCCTTGTCCTATTCGGACCAAGGGGGGAGGGGCGCGCGGCCCATCTATGGCCACCTCTCCTCTCTTCCAGTAAGGCCCACTAAGGCCCATATACCTCCCGGGGGGTTCCGGTAACCTCCCCGTACTCCGGTAAAATCCCGATTTCACCCGGAACACTTCCGATATCCAAACATAGGCTTCCAATATATCAATCTTTATGTCTCGACCATTTAGAGACTCCTCGTCATGTCCGTGATCACATCCGGGACTCCGAACAAACTTCGGTACATAAAAATGTATAAACTCATAATATAACTATCCTCGTAACCTTAAGCGTGCGGACCCTACGGGTTCGAGAACAATGTAGACATGATCGAGACACGTCTCCGGTCAATAACCAATAGCGGAACCTGGATGCTCATATTGGCTCCTACATATTCTACGAAGATCTTTTATCGGTCAGACCGCATAACAACATACGTTGTTCCCTTTGTCACCAGTATGTTACTTGCCCGAGATTCGATCGTTGGTATCCCATACCTAGTTCAATCTCATTACCGGCAAGTCTCTTTACTCGTTCCGTAATACATCATCCCGCAACTAACTCATTAGTTGCAATGCTTGCAAGGCTTCAGTGATGTGCATTACCGAGAGGGCCCAGAGATACCTCTCCGATAATCGGAGTGACAAATCCTAATCTCGAAATACGCCAACCCAACATGTACCTTTGGAGACACCTGTAGAGCACCTTTATAATCACCCAGTTACGTTGTGACGTTTGGTAGCACACAAAGTGTTCCTCTGGCAAATGGGAGTTGCATAATCTCATAGTCATAGGAACATGTATAAGTCATGAAGAAAGCAATAGCAACATACTAAACGATCGGGTGCTAAGCTAATGGAATCGGTCATGTCAATCAGATCATTCAACTAATGATGTGATCCCATTAATCAAATGACAACTCTTTGTCCATGGTTAGGAAACATAACCATCTTTGATTAACGAGCTAGTCAAGTAGAGGCATACTAGTGACACTCTCTTTGTCTATGTATTCACACATGTATTATGTTTCCGGTTAATACAATTCTAGCATGAATAATAAACTTTTATCATGATATAAGGAAATAAATAATAACTTTATTATTGCCTCTAGGGCATATTTCCTTCAAGCAGATGGGCCCTAGTTGCTCCTGGGGGTGCCCCGAGGGGGGGGCACAACCCACCAGGGCGCGCCAGGAGGCCGTGGTGCGCCCCGGTGGGTTATGCCCACCTCGTGTGCCCCCCGGACCGCCTCTTTGCTCTATAAATACCCCAAAAATCCCAGAACCCTAGGGGAGTCGATGAAATATTCATCCATCCATCGCAGAGTCCAGAATCACCAGATCCAATCTAGAAACCATCATGGAGGGGTTCACCACTTCCATTGGTGCCTCTCCGATGATGCGTGAGTAGTTCTTTGTAGACCTTCGGGTCCGTAGTTAGTAGCTAGATGGCTTCATCTCTCTCTCTTGATCCTCAATACAATGGTCTCTTGGAGATCCAAATTATGTAACTCTTTTGCGGTGTGTTTGTTGGGATCGATGGACTTTGAGTTTATGATCAGATCTATGTTTTTATATCCATGAAAGTATTTGAGTTTCTTTGATCTCTTTTATGCATGATCTCTTGTAGCGTCATACTTCTTCTATGATATTTGGATTTTGTCTGGCCAACTCGATCTATTTAACTTGCAATGGGAAGAGGTGCCCGGTAGTGGGTTCGATCTTACGGTGCTTGATCCCAGTGACAGAAAGGGAACCGACATGTATGTATCATTGCTACTAAGGATAAAAAGACGAGATCTATATCTACCGTCATATAGATAAACGGATCTTGTCTACATCATGTCATCATTCTTATTGCATTACTCCATTTTTTCATGAACTTAATACACTAGATGCATGCTGGATAGCGGTCGATGTGTGGAGTAATAGTAGTAGATACAGGCAGGAGTCGGTCTACTAATCTTGGACGTGATGCCTATGTAATGATCATTGCCTGGATATCGTCATAATTATTTGAAGTTCTATCAATTGCCCAACAGTACGTTTACCCATGATGTCTACTACACAACCTTCTTCTTGTAGACGTTGTTGGGCCTCCAAGTGCAGAGGTTTGTAGGACAGTAGAAAATTTCCCTCAAGTGGATGACCTAAGGTTTATCAATCCGTAGGAGGCGTAGGATGAAGATGGTCTCTCTCGAGCAACCCTGCAACCAAATAACAAAGAGTCTCTTGTGTCCCCAACACACCCAATACAATGGTAAATTTTATAGGTGCACTAGTTCGGCGAAGAGATGGTGATACAAGTGCAATATGGATAGTAGATAAAGGTATTTGTAATCTGAAATTATAAAAACAGCAAGGTAACGAATAATAAAAGTGAGCGTAAACGGTATTGCAATGATAGGAAACAAGGCCTAGGGTACATACTTTCGCTAGTGTAAGTTCCCTCAACAATACTAACATAATTGGATCACATAACTATCCCTCAACATGCAACAAAGAGTCACTCCAAAGTCACTAATAGCGGAGAATGAACGAAGAGATTATGGTAGGGTATGAAACCACCTCAAAGTTATTCTTTCCAATCAATCCGTTGGGCTATTCCTATAAGTGTCACAAACAGCCCTAGAGTTCGTACTAGAATAACACCTTAAGACACAAATCAACCAAAACCCTAATGTCACCTAGATACTCCAATGTCACCTCAAGTATCCGTGGGTATGATTATACGATATGCATCACACAATCTCAGATTCATCTATTCAACCAAGACAAAGGACCTCAAAGAGTGCCCCAAAGTTTCTACCGGAGAATCACGACGAAAACGTGTGCCAACCCCTATGCACATGTTCATGGGCGGAACCCGCAAGTTGATCACCAAAACATACATCAAGTGAATCACGTGATATCCCATTGTCACCACAGATATCCACGGCAAGACATACATCAAGTGTTCTCAAATCTTTAAAGACTCAATCCGATAAGATAACTTCAAAGGGGAAACTCAATTCATTACAAGAGAGTAGAGGGGGGAACAAATATCATAGGATCCAAATGTAATAGCAAAGCTCGCGATACATCAAGATCGTATCATCTCAAGAACACGAGAGAGAGAGAGATCAAACACATAGCTACTGGTACATACCCTCAGCCCCGAGGGAGAACTACTCCCTCCTCGTCATGGAGAGCACCGGGATGATAAAGATGACCACCAAAGAAGGATTGCCCCCTCCGGCAGGGTGCCGGAATGGGTCTAGATTGGCTTTCGGTGACTACGGAGGCTTCTGGCGGCGGAACTCCCGATCTATTGTGCTCACGAATGTTTTTAGGGTATATGGAGATATATAGGCGGAAGAAGTACGTCAGGGGGGGCACGAGGGGCTCACGAGGGTGGAGGGCGCGCCCCCCTGCCTCGTGACCTCCTCGCTGATCCCCCGACGTGCACTCCAAGTCTTCTGGGCTTCTTTCCTTCCAAAAATGAGTTCCGTGAAGTTTCAGGTCAATTGGACTCCGTTTGATTTTCCTTTTCTTCGAAACCCTAAAACAGGGTAAAAACAGAAACTGGCACTGGGCTCTGGGTTAATAGGTTAGTCCCAAAAATGATATAAAAGTGTATAATAAAGCCCATAAACATTCAAAACAGTAGATAATATAGCATGGAGCAATCAAAAATTATAGATACGTTGGAGATGTATCAACCCACCATTTGCTATTTTTCTTGAGAGAAGCCACTAGTGAAACCTACGGCCCCCGGTCTTATTTCTCATATATTTGCCTTTGCGGTCTACTTTTTTCCTTCCTTTTATTTTCAGATCTATTAAACCAAAAATACAAAAATACTTTGCTGCACTTTATTTTATTTGCGATCTATTTATCCAATCTATTACAACCTTTTTACCGTCACGCGCCAATTTATGGCGTCGTTACCCAAAAGGGACTGGCAACCCCTTTAACACGTCGGGTTGCGAGGTGTTGTTATTTGTGTGCAGGTGTTTTTTACGTTGTGTTGCTTGGTTCTCCTACTGGTTCGATAACCTTGGTTTCATAACTGAGGGAACTACCTACCGCCGATGTGCTGCATCATCCCTCCCTCTCCAGGGAAATATCGACGTAGTTCCAGCTGCCATCAAGGAGAATTTCTGGCATCATTACCGAGGAGAATCAAGTCAAGATAGCCTCCCGTCAACTCGCCAATTCCTAGCGCCGTTGCCGGGGAGGATCTTCAACATAACCAGGTTCCTAATCACAAATCTCATCTCCTCGCAATTTACATTATTTGCCATTTGCCTCTCGTTTTCCTCTCCCCCACTTCACAAAAATTTGCCGTTTTATTCGCTCTATTTTTCGTTCGCCTTTTTCTTGTCAGATCTTTTGTTTGCTTGTGTTGCCATGTGCCTCCTATATGCTTGCATTTTCGCTTGCTAAAAATCTATTGATATGGATCCCCATCCACTTGCTAATATTTTTGAAAGATCCAATCATGATGAACCAATTGCTAGTGAGTTGAGTGCACTAGATTATCTTTATGAAGTTTTTCTTGAGAATCGTGAATCTGAAAATTATGATGAAGAAATTTATGAAGTGATTCATGATAGCTCCTTGAATGAAAAGCATGATTGCAATAATTTTAATATAAATTTCATTAATGTCAATTGTGCTAATAATATGCAAAACCCAAGCTTGTGGATGCTTGTTTTGTCATGTCCGCTACTTATTGCAATGATCATGATTGGGGTGATAATGTTTCTTATGATCTTGAAAATTTATTTAAGCCTCATGATGAATATGTTTGCGATAATATTGAAAGTGGGTTTGGAAGAGTGTCAACTTTAGCTAAAAATAATCCCACATATTTGGAGAATGTTCAATCTTATGAAATTTTTGATGAAAGTGGATTTGGAGAGGTCATGACTTTATTTGATGATAATCCCACTATTTTGGAAGAATGTCAACTCTGCATGCATGTGGATCATAAAGACAAAATTTTATATGATAGTTATATTACTGAATTTGATTATGACCCTACATATAATTATTATGAGAGAGGAAAATATGGTTGTAGAAAATTTCATGTTATTAAATTTCCTCTCATTGTGTTGAGATTGTCAATGTTTTATTCCTCTCCTTTGCATATGCTAGATGTTTCTTGTCTTGATAGTTTATCTTCCTATAAAATTCCTATGCATAGGAAGTATGTTAGACTTAAATGTGTTTGTCACATGTTTCATGATGCTCTCCTTGTTTTTCAATTATTATCTTTTGTGTGAGCATCGTTGACATTTTATGCCTAGCTAAGGGCGTAAAACTATAGCGCTTGTTGGGAGGCAACCCATTGAATAAAAATTATTTTTGCTTTTTGCTTTCTGTTCTTGAGTGTTAGAACAATTATGCTACTATTATAATTGTGTTTTTATGTTTCAATTAGTGTTTTTGCCAAGTAAAGCCTTTAGGATCTTCTTGGGCAATAGTTGTTTGATCTTGCTGAAAAAAACAGAAAGTTTGCGCTCACAAAATTATTTTTCATTTTTTACCAGAGAGCAATAAAATACACAATACACCTGCTGTAGATCAATATACAAATTTCTCAGGTCGTCCTAATTTTTCAGAGTTTTTGGAGTTACAGAAGTATTCGAAATAGTCAAATTGTTACAGACTGTTCTGTTTTGACAGATTCTGTTTTCTTTGTGTTGTGTGCTTATTTTGATGGCTCTATGGTTTTATTTGATGAGTTTTTGCAATAGAAAAGTTGGAATACAGTAGATATAATACAAAAACAAAATATTAATTGGTTTGACACAGCACTTATAGTAGTGATTTATTATTCTTATACTAACGGATCTCACGTAGGCTTTGTTGAGTTTTGTGTGATTGAAGTTTTCAAGTTTTGGGTTATCTTACGATGGATGAAGGAAGGATGTAAGAGCCTAAACATGGGGATGCCCCGGCATCCCAAGCTATTATCCAAGAATGAGAAACCAACTAATCTTGGGGATGCCCCCGAGTGGCATCCCCGCTTTCTTCCAACAACTATCGGTATTTTACTCGAGACTATATTTTTATTCGTCACATGATATGTCTTTTGCTTGGAGCGCCTTGTATGGTATGTGTCTTCAATTGTGTTATTTTGTGTTTTAAGTTATCAATCCTTGCTGGACACACCTATTTGAGAGAGCCAAAATTATGTCATGACTTGTTAGAATTGCTCTCTATGCTTCACTTAAATCTTTCATGAGCTAGGACTTGCTCTAGTGCTTCACTTATATATTTTTGAGCACGGTGTGCTTAGTATTTTTGAAGAAATGCTCTCTTGATTCACTTAGATATTTTTGAGAGTTAGTAAAATTTTGAATAAATTCTTTCTTGCTTCACTTAAATTATTTTGAGAGAAAGAAAATTTGTTATGCTTATGATCTTCACTTAGATTTGGTTGAGCTTATGAAAATCAACACATGAAAATTAGTCCCAAAGTGATAGATATCCGAGAAGGATAAAGAAACGAAAATTTTCATGAGGACCATTGGACAAAATAAACTTGATTCTTAGTAATAGTTTTGAGATATGATGATGTGATATGTGAGTCATCTTGATGAGTAATTGTGCTCTAGTAGGAATATTGGTGTTAAGGTTTGTGATTCCCTATGCAAGTACGAAAGTAGATAGTCATGCAATGAAAATTATATCCTACTTGTGGTGCATTATTTGGTGTTAATTATGCTTAATGCTTGCTTACGAGATTATTCGTTTCTTGCTTGGTTGCTTCCCAATGTTTTGCTAGCCTTCATTTTGCACTAAGTATGACCTCTACCTATACATTGATGACCCACAAGTATAGATGATCTATCGTAGTCCTTTCTATAAGTAAGAGTGTCGAACCCAATGAGGAGCAGAAGGAAATGACAAGCGATTTTCAGTAAGGTATTCTCTGCAAGCACTGAAATTATCGATAACAGGTAGTTTTGTGATAAGGTAATTCGTAATGGGTAACAAGTAATAAAAGTAAACAAGGTGCAGAAAGGTGGCCCAATACCTTTTGTAGCAAAGGACAAGCCTGGACAAACTCTTATATAAAGGAAATCGCTCCCGAGGACACATGGGAATTATCTTCAAGCTAGTTTTCATCATGCTCATATGATTCGCGTTCGTTACTTTGATAATTTGATATGTGGGTGGAGATGCTTGGGTACTGCCCTTCCTTGGACAAGCATCCCACTTATGATGAACCCCCTTTGCAAGCATCTGCAACTATGAAAGAAGAATTAAGGTAAACCTAACCATATCATGAAACATATGGATCCAAATCAGACCCTTACGAAGCAACGCATAAACTAAGGTTTAAGCTTCTGTCACTCTAGCAACCCATCATCTACTTATTACTTCCTAATGCCTTCCCCTAGGCCCAAACAATGGTGAAGTGTCATGTAGTCGACATTCACATAACACCACTAGAGGAGAGACAACATACATCTCATCAAAATATCGAACGAATACCAAATTCACATGACTACTTATAGCAAGACTTCTCCCATGTCCTCAGGAACAAATGTAACTACTCACAAATCATATTCATGTTCATAATCAGAGGGGTATTAATATGCATAAAGGATCTGAACATATAATCTTCCACCAAGTAAACCAACTAGCATCAACTACAAGGAGTAATGAACACTACTAGCAACCCACAGGTACCAATATGAGGTTTTGAGACAAAGATCGGATACAAGAGATGAAGTAGGGTTCGAGAGGAGATGGTGCCAGTGAAGATGTTGATGGAGATTGACCCCCTCCCGATGAGAGGATCGATGGTGATGACGATGGTGACAATTTCCCCCTCCCGGAGGGATGTTTCCCCGGCAGAACAGCTCCGCCGGAGCCCTAGATTGGTTCCGCCAAGGTTCCGCCTCAAGACGGCAGCGCTTCGTCCAGAAAACTTCCTCCCAATTTTTTCCAGGGAAAAAGACACCTTATACCAGAAGATGGGCAACGGAGGCCTGCCAGGTGGCCCACGAGGTAGGGGGCGCCCAGGGGGTAGGGCGCGCCCCCCACCTTCATGGACAGTGGCTGGCTCCCCTCTGGTGCTTGCTTTGCCCAATATTTTTAATATATTCCAAAACTGACTTTCGTGGAGTTTCAGGACTTTTGGAGTTGTTGATGTCTACTACGCAACCTTCTTCCTGTAGACGTTGTTGGGCCTCCAAGTGCAGAGGTTTGTAGGACAGTAGCAAATTTCCCTCAAGTGGATGACCTAAGGTTTATCAATCCCTGGGAGGCGTACGTTGAAGATGGTCTCTCTCAAACAACCCTGAAACCAAATAACAAAGAGTCTCTTGTGTCCCCAACACACCCAATACAATGGTAAATTGTATAGGTGCACTAGTTTGGCGAATAGATGGTGATACAAGTGCAATATGGATGATAGATATGAGTATTTGTAATATGAAAATATAAAAACAGCAAGGTAACTAGTAATAAAAGTGAGCGTAAACGGTATTGCAATGCTAGGAAACAAGGCCTAGGGTTCATACTTTCACCAGTGCAAGTTCTCTCAACAATAATAACATAATTGGATCATATAACTATCCCTCAACATGCAACAAAGAGTCACTCCAAAGTCACTAATAGCGGAGAACAAACGAATAGATTATTGTAGGGTATGAAACCACCTCAAAGTTATTCTTTCGGATCGATCTATTCAAGAGTTCGTACTAGAATAACACCTTAAGACACAGTGTCGGTGTCAAAACCGACGGATCTCGGGTAGGGGGTCCCGAACTGCGCGTCTAAGGCGGATGGTAACAGGAGGCAGGGGACACGATGTTTACCCAGGTTCGGGCCCTCTTGATGGAGGTAATACCCTACGTCCTGCTTGATTGTTCTCGATGATATGAGTATTACAAGAGTTGATATACCACGAGATCGTAGAGGCTAAACCCTATAAGCTAGCCTATGGTATGATTGTCTGTTGTCCTACGGACTAAACCCTCCGGTTTATATAGACACCGTGGGGGCTAGGGTTACACAGAGTCGGTTACAAGGGAGGAGATCTACATATCCGTATTGCCTAGCTTGCCTTCCACGCCAAGGAGAGTCCCATCCGGACATGGGACGAAGTCTTCAATCTTGTATCTTCATAGTCCAATAGTCCGGCCAAAGGATATAGTCCGGCTGTCCGGAGACCCCCTAATCCAGGACTCCCTCAGTAGCCCCTGAACCAGGATTCAATGACGATGAGTCCGGCGCGCAGTATTGTCTCCGGCATTGCAAGGTGGGTTCCTGCTCCGAATACTCCACAGAAGATTTTGAACCCAGGGATAGTGTCCAGCTCTGCAAAACAATTTCCACATACCACCGTAGAGAGAATAATATTTCCACAAGTCTAATCTGCTGACGTGTTTTGACAGCACGACGTTATGTCATGGCCCGGTCATTATCCGAACCGTTTTTCCCAACCAGCACTGCACATATTGCGAGGCAGTTTTCTTGACACGTCTTGTTGAAGCAGAGATCGTGTCCCCCTTATTACGGGATTCTCATCAATACGGACATGGGTAACCCACTCGTGCCTGTTGGTATGACTCCTCGATTTTAGGCGAGTCCAAAACGACCGCGAGGAGGATGCTTGACATTCACCCTCTTTATAAAGAGGCCAAGACATGTCCTTTTTTCCTCTCGTGCTCAATCGAATCCTTCCCCCGCCTCGAGTTCCAACACCCCAGGCCCAGGTCAGGCGCTTCGGACCTTCAACCATGTCCGGATCCAACCTCCAAGGTCAGTGGATGCCTTCCTCTGTCACAGAGGAGGTCATCAAGAAGCTGAGAGAGGCCAGATATCTGACCGTCGAAATTTCGCACAGGCTACCCGCCCGAGGGCAGGTCATCCCCACTCCCGAACCCAACGAGAGTGTTGTGTTCATCTCTCACTTCCTCCGAGGACTAGGCCTCGCTCTGGATCCCTTTGTTAGGGGGCTCATGTTCTATTATGGGCTGGATTTCCATGACCTGGCCCCGGATTCCCTCCTTCACATCTCGTTGTTCATCGTCGTATGTGAGGCCTTCCTTCGCATTACCCCTCACTTCGGCCTGTGGCTCAAGACCTTCAATGTGAAGCCGATGATGATCGAGGGGCGGCACGCAGAGTGCGGAGGTGCCGTAATAAAAAAAAGCGTTGATGCTCCATGGCCAGAGGGTTCCTTCCCAGAGGCGTCCAGCTTGTGGCAGCGGGAGTGGTTTTATATCACAGCTCCCCGAAGTTCCAAGTGGGTAGCCGCCCCTGCCTTTCGCTCAGGCCCCCCACCACAACTGACGTCATGGATCAGCAGGGGGCTGAGCTCGGGTCCAGCAAATGATGTTCCGATATTGCAAAGCCGCATCCGAGATCTCTTTGAGAGAGATTTCAGCCTGGTTATGGTAATGCAAGTTATGCTAGTTCGTCGAGTCCAGCCTTGCAAACGTCGACCCCTCCGTATGTGGGAATTCAACCCGGAAGGACCGCGAACTATTCAGCACTTCCTCGGCATGACGCTCGAAGAGATGTACAAATTGTTCTTCGGACCCCAAATAGAGTGTCCGGACACCACCGAGGATGCGGGTCTGAGCTGCAACCGCCCTGATACCCAAGTAAGTAACCCCATGGCCGAACATGTTGTCCTTTTATTTATCATGACATCATTCTGAAAAGTCGCTCTTTGACCAGGACTGGATTACAAAGGTGAAGATGATCAGGTGTTCGGCCCCCCTTCCCGAAGGCTTGGCCAATCCAGTACTAGACAGAATGCTCGAGCAGGCGCCTCATCAGGTGCCCTCAAAGGAAGATGAAGGGGGGAATAAAGAGGCCAAAAGCGGGCCTCACTCACTACTCGTCCCAACCGGGGGAATGAGCGCCTCCGCGAGGGAGGATAACCAAGGAGAAGAATCTGACATTCCCTCTCCCCGAGGAAGGAAGGGGACCACCTCTAAAGATCCAGAAACAAAGGTTTCCAAACGGGAGAAGAAATCTTCACCAGAGGGTCCTGCCTTAGAGGGTATTCTTGCCACACAATGTCCGCACGGGGATCAGCCCTCTACCGAGTTGTAAGTAATCAAAAGGTATTTTAATAGTGAAAGTGTCCTACCTTACTTCTGGAGACAATAACCGAAGCTTATATCTTATAGTTCGGATCGTAGCCCTTCTCGACAGAGTTCGTCTTCGGGGGATCTTCTTCTGGAGATGATGGAGAGCGAAACGCCTCCCCCTGCCACCCCGCCTCATGAGGCGGGCGACCCTGAAGTGTCGTCGCAGAGGGTCTCTCCCGATCCGCCAAGGCCAGAGGGTAATCCTTTGGCTACCTGGAGTCCTCAGTATTCAGCTCCTAAAGAGAGCAACAGAAAGAGTCCGGAACCATACAGTGTGCGGTCGGACGCACTGAAGGATCTTCTGGAGCAAGCGGCCATCTCAGAAGCGCATCGTACGCTAATGGGTATGGTAATTGAAAGGATTTCATCCACTGAAAGCGGATTGCATGAAGCTTTTATGAGTCTGGTGAAAGGCTTTGAGGTACGTGAAATAGTGTATGTTTTTTACAGTACCGCACATGTTAGGTGTGCCCTATGCAGATAGTAGCCACTGAGACTCTGGTTGTCGTCGAAAACGGCGGCAAACAGAGGATCATAGTCCCAAGTAATAACCAGACTGCCTTTATGTGCAGGTGGCTGAAGCTCCGGTGGCTAGCCAGACTGATGGGTTTGCCGAGCTAAAGCAGCAACTTGATGCGGCAGATGCCGACATCGTGCTTGTCAACAAGCGGCTTGATGAGGCACATGGTAAGTGATTTTTCCGGTGATCAACACATAGTAAGAGGAGCATGATGCCAGTATCTTTAATATGTTGTGACTGCAAATGGAGCTGCCACCATGGAGACCCTTCGGGCGGAGCTTGCCCGAGCCAAGGAACAAGCAAGCAATAGCGATGCGGCCCCTCTAAAGGCGGTTGACGAGTTGAGGGCCGAACAGGCCGCGCATTGCCAGAGCAAGGAAAGAATAGCCAAGATGGCCATTGAGTTGAAAGATGCCGCTGACCGTTACCAGCTTCTTGAAAAAGAAAGCCAAGCGAGGGCGACGGACCTGGAGAAGGCCATGGTAGCAGCCAAGGAAGCCCACTCCAAAATCAGAGCAACGAAGGAGGAGCTGCGTCAAGCTGCGGATATCGTGGTTGGGAAGCCCTTCTTGTTGCGGATTAAGTTCGGAGATCCGAAGTATGCTCCTCTTGATCAACTATGGAGTTCTGCGGACGCCTACATGGATTTGGCAGCAAGTGCTGCTGATGCGGCCGAGTACTTCAAGGATCAAAAAGATCGTGAAGTGGAAAAGCTGTTCTGGTCACAGTTCCATGCTCCAGTGCGTCCGCCGCTGTTGAATGAGCGAATGGCCGAGTGGGCCGAGCTCCATAGGTTGTTCGGACTTGCCATGAGGTCTGTTGTGGATCATCTGTGGCCGGGAGGGCCAAGGCCGAATAGTTACTTTAGTTTAGTGCAACAATTCCTTGGTGCTGTGCCGCATATCGATGCTATGAAGAGGTCGGCGTGCATAGAGGGTGCGTGGATGGCCTTTGCCCGTGTCAAGACATACTGGGCAGAGATTGAGGCCACCACTGTTGCAACACAGGGTTCGGCCATGGGCCGAGTGGCTGCCAAGCACTACTTGAAGAAGTCCTTGAAGGCGCTCGTTCGATAGAGGCTCGGTGCTCAAAGAATATTATGTTTTAGTGACATGTACTCCCATTGTAAAAACAATGTTTTATTGAGTTATCAAGGCTGTGTTTATACTTTTGCCTGAAAGTATTATGATGCCTCATGTGCGGCCGTTTATGTATATATGTATATAACCTGAAAGTTTGCAGTCATCGTCTTCTGCCCCCACGCATATAATGCGGGGGTGTTCGCAAAAAACGCGTATTCACACTTGATCCAACGTCTTGGTCCATGAAGGAGGTGGTAGTGCAGCGAACGAGGCAATCGGACTATATTGCTTTAACACTATCACTTAGCCATAGGAGTTTGATGGTGGGGCTACTATATAGCCCTGGTACTTCTGCGCTCGTCCGAATACGGGGCACGTACGTACATGACCGGGAAACGGCCCTTCGTTAATGCAAAGGAATCCCAAAGATTCCGTTGATTCATCGAGTGGTTGACCAGTCTCGCGCTTTATCATGACAGTCAGTTTTCGGCTTTCTCTACGTAGGTGCTCATCCGGATGAACCAGGGCACAATCATAGTAGTTCTCCCAGTGCTACCTTAGCCGATATAGCGGAACGTAAGGTACCAAAACGCGGGAGACGGGCAAACCCAACATTTGACCAAAGACATGATTCGGAGCTGATGCATACAAGGCCAAACTCGTGACGCCGAACATCCCTAAGGTATTCGGTCTTTATAACATATGCCGGGCTGAATGATGCCCTTAATAATAAACCCCAAGTGTCTAGGTACGTGAAATATCCTGACATGGCCACATTCCAATAACGTCAGCATCCTTCTCAGTTGTATTGAGTATCCGGAGGATCTGGACAACAAGAGATAGTAAAAAAAGGTTCACGTAGGGTCTTAATCTGAAAAGAAACCTTTGAGCGGGTCCCTATTGCACGTCTGCGCCTGTGTCTCCGTTGTGCCGTGTCCTAGACGGGTGTGGCACGATTGTCATCTGTAAAAGAGAAGACTTTAGGTTAAAGTTGTCGTGCCAAAAAATTGGTCATTATCAATACACTATTAAAATTCAAGATAAGTCAAGTTGAGCCAGACTAGCCTTGATTACATGCGCGAAGCCCCTGGTACCGTTTAGGAGGGTTTGACCATCAAACCAATCTCATGTATATGTAGTGGTGCACCAGACTCGTCTAACCGTGTCCGTGGTCTTGACAACCTGTCATTTTTTTTGGTTGGTGAGGCCGTCTAGTGCTCGGCGGCTAAATCCGCCGCACATTCTTCCGCGCGTAGAGAACGCTCAGTATTTCCGCTAACTGTGATGGTGCCACGTGGACTGGGCATCTTAAGCTTGAGAGAAGCGTAATGCGGTATTGCAGTAAAACGAGCGAAATCCGCTCTTCCGAGTAGTGCCTGATGGCCACTTCAGAATGGAGCGATGTAGAAAGTTAACCTTTCGTTTCAGAAGTTGTCGGAAGAATCGAATACAACCTCTAGTAATAGAGAGCCCGTACAGCGGGCCTCTAGGCCTGGTATTACTCCCTTGAAGGTAGTATTACTGTGGCTTATTTTTGTCGGGTCTATCCCCATTTTGCGGACTGTGTCCTGATATATCAGATTTAGACCACTGCCGCCGTCCATGAGGACTCGTGTGAGATGGTATCCGTTTATTATTGGATCTAACACTAAGGCAGCCAATCCTTCGTACCAGCTGCTTGTCGCGTGATCCCCGCGATCAAAAGTGATCGGGCAGGCCAACCAGGGGTTGGACCTAGGGGTGACGGGCTCTATGGCACGTGTGTCTCGGAGTGCATATTTGCTTCTCCTCTTCGTCACATGGATCATGTTTACTGTTTTGACCTCTGGTGGGAATTTTTTCTGTCCTCCAGTGCTTTGCTGGCGAGGTTCGTCCTCGTCTTCGCTTGGTGTCTCCCCCCCTTGTGTTCGACATTTAGCTTATCGGCCTGCTTGAAGACCCAGCATTCTCTGTGGGTGTGATTTGCAGGTTTGTCGGGGGTGCCATGAATCTGACATAGTTTGCCAAGAATCTTGTTTAGGCCAGATGGTCCGTCTCTGCTGCCTTTGAAAGGCTTTTTCCGCTGACCTGTTCGAGAGCCCCTGAATCCGGCGTTTACCGCCGTATTATCTGGGCTATCTTCTTTATTTCGATGCTTGTTTTTATTGCGTCATGGTTTTCCATTGCCATCCCTGACTTCAGATGTGCTTGGGTCGCTGGTGCTACTGCGGGCTAACCAGTTGTCTTCGCCCGCGCAAAAGCGGGTCATGAGGCTTGTTAGGGCTGCCATTGTTCTCGGTTTTTCTTGGCCAAGGTGTCTAGCGAGCCATTCGTCTCGGACGCTGTGTTTGAAAGCTGCTAAGGCTTCGGCGTCCGGACAGTCGATGATTTTGTTCTTCTTAGTGAGAAACCTGTTCCAAAGCTTTCGGGCGGACTCTCCGGACTGTTGAATTATATGACTTAAATCGTCTGCATCCGGAGGTCGGACGTAGGTCCCATGAAAATTAGCCCGAAAAGCGTCCTCAAGCTCCTCCCAACTTCCAATTGAGTTTTCGGGGAGGCCTTTCAGCCAGTGCCGAGCTGGTCCTTTAAGCTTGAGGGGCAAGTATTTGATGGCATGGAGATCGTCTCCGCGAGCCATATGGATATGGAGGATAAAGTCCTCAATCCAGACCCCAGGGTCCGTGGTCCCGTCGTACACCTCTATGTTCATTGGTTTGAATCCTTCTGGGAATTCGTGGTCCAGCACCTCATCGGTGAAACATAGGGGGTGTGCGGCACCCCTATATTGTGATGTGCCATGGCGTTCGGACGGTTGTAGTATTCAGTTTCGATTTTGTACCGGAGCGCGCTTCCTGGATCCATAGATGGATCTGGTCGTACCGGGTTTTTGGCGCAAGTCCTCGTGTAGATCGTGTGTTGACTTATGTGCGACTTTGTTAGCCGCTCTATCGTGATCACAAGGTGGTTGATCCGGCCGGTTGGCCGTTTCATTTTTCGGCTGTGTGGGCTCTAAGGCCTCATCGTCGAATTCAGGTAGTAGTTTGCGCTTTGGATAGATCTTTGTGTGGTAACTTCCACCATACGTTTCTTCGTTGTCGAGCACTTTGTTCCACCTGCTGTTGAGCGTATTTTGTGCGGCCTTAAGCCTTTGCTTCGGCCTCTTCAGACTCTTCATTGTGGCAATAAGCCTTTTGCGGAGGTTCTCTTGCTCCAAGTGCGTTTCCGGGATGATGTGTGCATCTTCGTCCGTACTGTTTTCCTTCCGAGAGGGAGTTTGATGAGGTTTATCCTCGGCGTCGCCGTGTTCGGACGTCGGATTCGGACTATGTTCGCCACTTGCAGCTTCATCGTGCTCTGCCGCCGGGGCAATGTGGTCATCGTTTCCTCTAGAGTCGACTGGAGTGTTATTTTCTCTTGTGCTGTTATCGTTGTTTTTTCTATGACGGGACTTAGAGCGGCGCCGCTGACGTCGGCGCTTGGGTTGCTTCTTGGAGGGGCCATCCTCCGCTGTCTCTTCGCCATTGCCTTCTTTGGGTGTAACCACCATGTATATGTCATGTGATGAAGTGGCTGTACGGTGCCCTGTGAGTGCTGGTTCCTGTTCGTCTACTGCATCTTCGTCCATGTCATCGATGTCTTCGGAGTCGAAGTTGAGCATGTCGGTTAAGTCGTCGATAGTGGCTACTAAGTGGGTGGTGGGTAGGCAGCGAATTTCTTCGTCATCCGCATCCCATTCTAGCCGGACATAGTTCGGCCAAGGTTCTCCTGACAAGGAGAGAGACCTTAATGAATTTAGCACACCGCCGAAAGGCGAGTGCTGAAAGATATCCGCGAAGGTGAACTCCATGATCGGTGCCTAGTCAGATTCGATAGGCAGGGATGCAGGCGGCTCGGAGTCCGTGGCCGGAGACGAATCCAGTGGTTTGGCGACACGGCTCTCATAAGGGGTGAGGTCAGTATCCGGCTCCATCGCCACTGAGAGTGCGGCCTCCATGGCGGGGTCTATCCCTCCGTCCTTGGATGGCGCAATTTGCTCTGGATTGAAGGCCGGAGTAGTTTCAGATGCGATCTCCCGAACACTGTCCGACGACAGAGTTACGTCGTGCTCGTCGTGACTGTGCGGCGCACTTGACACGGGCTCGAATCCATCGAAGATCAAGTCTCCGCAGATGTCGGCAGTGTAGTTTAAGTTTCCGAATCTGACCTGATGGCCAGGGGCGTAGCTCTCGATCTGCTCCAGATGGCCAAGCGAATTGGCCCGTAGTGCGAAGCCGCCGAATACAAAGATTTGTCCGGGGACGAAAACCTCACCCTGGACCGCATCACTACCGATGATCGAAAGAGCCATCAAGCCTTATGGTGACGACACAGTGGAACTCTCAATGAAAGCACCAATGTCGGTGTCAAAACCGGCGGATCTCGGGTAGGGGGTCCCGAACTGTGCGTCTAAGGCGGATGGTAACAGGAGGCAGGGGACACGATGTTTACCCAGGTTCGGGCCCTCTTGATGGAGGTAATACCCCACGTCCTGCTTGATTATTCTTGATGATATGAGTATTACAAGAGTTGATCTACCACGAGATGTAGAGGCTAAACCATAGAAGCTAGCCTATGGTATGATTGTCTGTTGTCCTACGGACTAAACCCTCCGGTTTATATAGACACCGGAGGGGGCTAGGGTTACACAGAGTCGGTTATAAGGGAGAAGATTTACATATCCATATTGCCTAGCTTGCCTTCCACGCCAAGGAGAGTCCCATCCGGACACGGGACGAAGTCTTCAATCTTTTATCTTCATAGTCCAACAGTCCGGCTATCCGGAGACCCCCTAATCCAGGACTCCCTCACGCAGCATCATTATTTCTAGACTCTGACGGTAGTTCATGACGGTGGAGAACATGGCGAACAATGGGTAATGCAGTGTGACCAAGGCGCGAATGCCACAATGCAGGAGACATGCGAATCCTGCTGAAGACCTGAAGATCAGCAGCGGCAGCACGGCACGGCGGTGGGCGCATCCAGAGCATACAAGCCTCGGCAAAAATGACCTCTAAGAAGTATGTCCCTCGTAGCTCGATCCTTAACAAGAAGATGAAACGAGTGAAACTCACAAAAGACATTATTATCTTGAGTAAGTCTCAGAGAGTAAGTTACGAGTAACAGAGGGAACATGAAGAATATTTCTAAGATGCAAGTTCCTAGAGGTGTTCATGAGAAGTGATGCCTGACCAATTTGAGAGATGCGCATACCTGCCCCATCTACTGTGTGAACCTTGTCGTGGCCATGGTAGGGGTGCTGAACGTTGAGCTTGCCTAGTTCATTCGTCACATGGGCTGTCGCGCCAGTATCCATGTACGAGGAAGGATCAACATGATATGAAGGTGTATGTCCCTGCTGCGCCATATGAACTTGGCAATCATTACCCTTGCCATTGTTGCCGAGGCCGAGGAAGTCGGTCTTGAAGCGACGATGACAGCGAGAGGCAACGTGACCTGGCAGGCCACAGAGTTGACATGGCTAGGCCGCTCCACATGCAGCACAACATGCACATGGACGGCCATCAATAGTGACCATAGAGGAGCCAGGGCGCGACAGCGGCTGCTAACCCGAGGACGTACTACCGCCGGGTTTACCCCCCCCTCAGCCGAGGAGGCAGAAGGGCCACAGCCACCTCCTTTGCCACGGTACGCGGTGTTAACAGAGGGGTCCACGGGAGTATCTGGGCGGCGTGCGTTGAGCCGTTGCTCCGTCGAGAGGAGACGGCTGTAGAGATCCTGAGCACGGATAGGAACCTTGCGTTCATTGATCACCTCTGCTAGCGAGTCGTAGTCACTATCCAGGCCCGCGAGGATGTAGGATGTGAACTCAGTGTCACGAAGAGGCTCTCCAATGGAAGCAAGAGTGTCGGCCAGCTTTTCGATTTTGTTGTAGAAGATGGTCACCGAACCGTTGTCCTTGCGAGTGTCAGCAAGTTTCACGCGTATGGACATGCTCTGCGCAGTAGACTGGGATGAAAAACTCAATTCCAGTATGTCCCACACCTCATGAGATGTCGCGGAAAAGAGAACCAGCCTGGCAACACCCTCACCCAGGGAGGATTGGATCGCTGAGAGGATGGCTTGGTCCTGAGCAATCCACGCGCGAAACATCGGATGATGCGGCGGCGGACATGACAGGGTACCGTCGACGAAGCCCTCCAAGTAATGACTGCGAAGCAGGGGAAGCACTTGTGCGCGCCAGTAGAGATAGTTATCCGGCTTGAGCTTGACCGGGAGGAGGTGCGAGAACAGGAATGGTGGCGAGGAGATCGCAGCCAAAGCAGCTTCAAGGTCCATGTAGGGTGGCGGCGCGGACAGAGGTTGATGTGGAGCGCCATACGCAGCAACACTGTAGGACGGCGGTGCATCGTACGCTGCTGGCGGGCCATACGTCGAAGGGGTCGCGGGGGCGCCGAACTGAGGGTAGGCGCTGTGTGGAGGGTGCGGCGCCGGCGAAGAACCGTACGGGGCACCGTATAGAGGAAGACCACCATAGCCGACGTAGGCCGCGTGAGGGGCGTCGGCGACAGAAGAGCCCGCTGCGGTGTAGATGGCGGCAGCGGGGTCAGACATATCAGGGTGCATCATAGGACATGGGGCGGCCGAGGGCGGCGGCGCTGGTACCAGAGGGTACGTGGCGGCCGGAAGCAGGGTAGATGCAGAGGGCGACGAGGAGTGGCCGGCGTACTGGTAGACGACGGGGCCGGCTTACTGGTGGCCTGCAGATTGCCTCGACAGGGGGTTGAGCGAACCCTCCGTCGTGTAGGGCACATCCCCTCCATAGAGGAGAGCCGCGAGTGACGACGGTAGGAACGCATGGTCCGTGGCGACGGGGCGGGAAACCGCACCAGCGGCGGCAACAGTCGATACGGCGGCGAGGGATGCTGCGAGGGCAGCGGCGGTGTCGGCGGCCGGATGCGACATGATGGCGGCGGCTGGCAGCGGGTTGGAGCTGAAGACTTAGGTTAGATCGGTAGGCGTGATACTATTAAAACAAAGGGTTTAGGGTTTGTGGCACACCTCCAACGTGGGGTGGCCTTTGTATTATATAGGGGGTACATCATCGTGTACAAATACAATTACAATTATAATACATGTAGGCCCAGTATATACAGAGTCCAACACACACGGGCTCAATCTTTTGAAAACTCCGGTCTAGTGGGGAGGAGGAGTCCTTCCCGCTCTCAATTCGGCCTAGTTGTGTTGGAAATATGCCCTAGAGGCAATAATAAAATGGTTATTATTATATTTCATTGTTCATGATAATTGTCTATTGTTCATGCTATAATTGTGTTATCTGGAAATCGTAATACATGTGTGAATACATAGACCACAACACGTCCCTAGTGAGCCTCTAGTTGATTAGCTCGCGTTGATCAACAGATAGTCATGGTTTCCTGACTATGGACATTAGATGTCATTGATAACGAGATCACATCATTAGGAGAATGATGTGGTGGACAAGACCCAATCCTAAACATAGCTTAAAGATCGTATAGTTCGTTTGCTAGAGTTTTTCCAATGTCAAAGTATCTTTTCCTTAGACCATGAGATCGTGTAACTCCCGGATACCGTAGGAGTGCTTTGGGTATACCAAACGTCACAACGTAACTGGGTGACTATAAAGGTAGACTACGGGTATCTCCGAAAGTGTCTGTTGGGTTGACACGGATCAAGACTGGGATTTGTCACTCCGTATGACGGAGAGGTATCACTGGGCCCACTCGGTAATGCATCATCATAATGAGCTCAAAGTGACCAAGTGTCTGGTCACGGGATCATGCATTACGGTACGAGTAAAGTGACTTGCCGGTAACGAGATTGAACGAGGTATTGGGATACCGACGATCGAATCTTGGGCAAGTAACATATTGATTGACAAAGGGAATTGTATACGGGGTTGCTTGAATCCTCGACATCGTGGTTCATCCGATGAGATCATCGTGGAGTATGTGGGAGCCAACATGGGTATCCAGATCCCGCTGTTGGTTATTGACTGGAGAGTCGTCTCGGTCATGTCTACATATCTCCCGAACCCGTAGGGTCTACACACTTAAGGTTCGATGACGCTAGGGTTGTAGGGATATGTATATGCAGTAACCCGAATGTTGTTCGGAGTCCCGGATGAGATCCCGGACGTCACGAGGAGTTCTGGAATGGTCCGGAGGTAAATAATTATATATAGGAAGTGCTGTTTCGGCCATCGGGACAAGTTTCGGGGTCACCGGTATTGTACCGGGACCACCGGAAGGGTCCCGGGGGTCCACCGGGTGGGGCCACCTGTCCCGGGGGGCCACATGGGCTGTAGGGGGTGCGCCTTGGCCTACATGGGCCAAGGGCACCAGCCCCAAGGGGCCCATGCGCCTAGGGTTTCCAAAGGGGAAGAGTCCCACAAGTGGAAGGCACCCCTAGGTGCCTTGGGGGGGGAGGGAAACCTCCCTTGGCCGCCGCCCCCCTAGGAGATTGGATCTCCTAGGGCCGGCGCCCCCCCCTAGGCCCTCCTATATATAGTGGGGGAAGGAGGGCTTTTTCACCCCATGCCTTTGGTTGCCTCCTTCTCCCTCTCCAACACCTCCTCCTCCTCCATAGCGCTTGGCGAAGCCCTGACGGAGTACTGCAGCTCCATCACCACCACGCCGTCGTGCTGCTGCTGGAGCCATCTTCCTCAACCTCTCCTTCCCTCTTGCTGGATCAAGAAGAAGGAGACGTTACGCAGACCGTACGTGTGTTGAACGCGGAGGTGCCATCCGTTCGGTGCTAGGATCTCCGGTGATTTGGATCACGTCGTGTTCGACTACCTCATCCCCGTTCTTTGAACGCTTCCGCTCGCGATCTACAAAGGTATGTAGATGCATCCGATCACTCGTTGCTAGATGAACTCATAGATGGATCTTGGTGAAACCGTAGGAAAATTCTTGTTTTCTGCTACGTTCCTCAACAGTGGTATCAGAGCTAGGTCTATGCGTAGTTCTTCTTGCGCGAGTAGAACACAATTTGTTGTGGGCGTAGATTTTGTCAACTTTCTTGCCGCTACTAGTCTTATCTTGCTTCAACGGTATTGTGGGATGAAGCGGCCCGGACCAACCTTACACGTACGCTTACGTGAGACCAGTTCCACCGACGAACATGCACTAGTTGCATAAGGTGGCTGGCGGGTGTCTGTCTCTCCTACTTTAGTTGGAGCGGATTCGATGAAAAGGGTCCTTATGAAGGGTAAATAGAAGTTGACAAATCACGTTGTGGCTTTCACGTAGGTAAGAAAACATTCTTGCTAGAACCCTACTTCAGCCACGTAAAACTTGCAACAACAATTAGAGGACGTCTAACTTGTTTTTGCAGCAAGTGCTTTGTGATATGATATGGCCAAAGTTGTGATGAATGATGAATGATCTATATGTGATGTATGAGATGTTCATGCTATTGTAATAGGAATCACGACTTGCATGCCGATGAGTATGACAACCGGCAGGAGCCATAGGAGTTGTCTATATTTTTTGTATGACCTGCGTGCCATTGAGAAACGCCATGTAAATTACTTTACTTTATTGCTAAACGCGTTAGCCATAGTAGTAGAAGTAATAGTTGGCGAGCAACTTCATGGAGACACAATGATGGAGATCATGATGATGGAGATCATGGTGTCATGCCGGTGACAAGATGATCATGGAGCCCCAAGATGGAGATCAAAGGGGCTATGTGATATTGGCCATATCATGTCACTGTTATTATTTGATTGCATGTGATGTTTATCATGTTTTTCATCTTGTTTACTTAGAACGACGGTAGTAAATAAGATGATCCCTCATAATAATTTCAAGAAAGTGTTTCCCTAACTGTGCACCGTTGCGACAGTTCGTTGTTTCAAAGCACCACGTGATGATCGGGTGTTTGATTCAGACGTTCACATACAACGGGTGTAAGACAGATTTACACATGCAAACACTTAGGTTGACTTGACGAGCCTAGCATGTACAGACATGGCCTCGGAACACAGAAGACCAAAAGGTCGAGCATGAGTCGTATAGAAGATACGATCAACATGAAGATGTTCACCGATGTTGACTAGACCGTCTCACGTGATGATCGGACACGGCCTAGTCAACTCGGATCATGTTATACTTAGATGACTGGAGGGATGTCTATCTAAGTGGGAGTTCATTGAGTAATTTGATTAGATGAACTTTATTATCATGAACTTAGTCTAAAATCTTTACAATATGTCTTGTAGATCAAATGGCCAACGTAGTCCTCAACTTCAACGCGTTCCTAGAGAAAACCAAGCTGAAAGACGATGGCAGCAACTATACGGACTGGGTCTGGAACCTGAGGATCATCCTCATAGCTGCCAAGAAAGAATATGTCCTACAAGCACCGCTAGGTGACCCACCTGTTCCACAGAACCAAGACGTTATGAACGCTTGGCAGACATGTGCTGATGACTACTCCCTCGTTCAGTGCGGCATGCTTTACAGCTTAGAGCCGGGACTCCAAAAGCGTTTTGACAGACATGGAGCATATGAGATGTTCGAAGAGCTGAAAATGGTTTTTCAAGCTCATGCCCGGGTCGAGATATATGAAGTCTCCGACAAATTCTTCAGCTGTAAGATGGAGGAAAATAGTTCTGTCAGTGAGCACATACTCACTATGTCTGGGTTATATAACCGCTTGACTCAGCTGGGAGTTAATCTCCCTGATGATGCGGTCATTGACAGAATCCTCCAGTCGCTTCCACCGAGCTACAAGAGCTTTGTGATGAACTTCAATATGCAGGGGATGGAAAAGACCATTCCTGAGTTATTCACAATGCTGAAATCAGCAGAGGTAGAAGTCAAGAAGGAACATCAAGTGTTGATGGTGAATAAAACCGCTAAGTTCAAGAAGGGCAAGGGTAAAAAGAACTTCAAGAAGGATGGCAAGGTAGTTGCCACGCCCGGCAAGCAAGCTGCCGGGAAGAAGCCAAAGAATGGACCCAAGCCCGAGACTGAGTGCTTTTATTGCAAGGGAAGTGGTCACTGGAAGCGGAACTACCCCAAATACTTAGCGGACAGGAAGGCCGGCAAAACAAAAGGTATATGTGATATACATGTAATTGATGTGTACCTTACCAGTATCCGTAGTAGCTCCTGGGTATTTGATACCGGTGCAGTTGCTCACATTTGTAACTCAAAGCAGGGGCTGCGGAATAAGCGGAGATTGGCAAAGGACGAGGTGACGTTGCGCGTCGGGAATGGTTCCAAGGTCAATGTGATCACCGTCGGCACGCTACCTCTACATTTACCTTCGGGATTAGTATTAAACCTTAATAATTGTTATTTAGTGCCAGCTTTGAGCATGAACATTGTATCGGGATCTCGTTTAATTCGAGATGGCTACTCATTTAAATCTGAGAATAATGGTTGTTCTATTTATATGAGAGATATGTTTTATGGTCATGCTCCGATGGTGAATGGTTTATTCTTAATGAATCTCGAGCGTAATGCTACACATGTTCATAGTGTGAGTGCCAAAAGATGTAAGGTTGATAATGATAGTCCCACATACTTGTGGCACTGCCGCCTTGGTCACATAGGTGTCAAACGCATGAAGAAGCTCCATGCAGATGGACTTTTAGAGTCTCTTGATTATGAATCATTTGACACGTGCGAACCATGCCTCATGGGTAAAATGACCAAGACTCCGTTCTCAGGAACAATGGAGCGAGCAACCAACTTATTGGAAATCATACATACTGATGTGTGCGGTCCAATGAGTGTTGAGGCTCGCGGTGGCTATCGTTATGTTCTCACCCTCACTGATGATTTGAGTAGATATGGGTATGTCTACTTAATGAAACACAAGTCTGAAACCTTTGAAAAGTTCAAGGAATTTCAGATTGAGGTTGAGAATCAACGTGACAGGAAAATCAAGTTCCTGCGATCAGATCGTGGAGGAGAATACTTGAGTCACGAGTTTGGCACACACTTAAGAAAATGTGGAATAGTTTCACAACTCACGCCGCCTGGAACACCTCAGCGTAATGGTGTGTCCGAACGTCGTAATCGCACTCTATTAGATATGGTGCGATCTATGATGTCTCTTGCCGATTTACCGTTATCTTTTTGGGGATATGCTTTAGAGACTGCCGCATTCACTTTAAATAGGGCTCCGTCGAAATCCGTTGAGACGACACCGTATGAATTATGGTTTGGGAAGAAACCTAAGCTGTCGTTTCTAAAAGTTTGGGGATGCGATGCTTATGTCAAGAAACTTCAACCTGAAAAGCTCGAACCCAAGTCGGAAAAATGCGTCTTCATAGGATACCCTAAAGAAACTATTGGGTATACCTTCTACCTCAGATCCGAAGGCAAGATCTTTGTTGCCAAGAATGGGTCCTTTCTAGAGAAAGAGTTTCTCTCGAAAGAAGTAAGTGGGAGGAAAGTAGAACTTGATGAAGTATTACCTCTTGAACTGGAAAATGGCGCAACTCAAGAAAATGTTCCTGAGGTGCCTGCACCGACTAGAGAGGAAGTTAATGATGATGATGATCAAGATACTTCTGATCAAGCTCCTACTGAAATTCGAAGGTCCACAAGGACGCGTTCCGCACCAGAGTGGTACGGCAACCCTGTCTTGGAAATCATGTTGTTAGACAACGGTGAACCTTCGAACTATGAAGAAGCAATGGCGGGCCCGGATTCCGACAAATGGCTAGAAGCCATGAAATCCGAGATAGGATCCATGTATGAAAACGAAGTATGGACTTTGACTGACTTGCCCGTTGAACGGCGAGCCATAGAAAATAAATGGATCTTTAAGAAGAAGACAGACGCGGATGGTAATGTGACCATCTATAAAGCTCGGCTTGTCGCTAAGGGTTATCGACAAGTTCAAGGGGTTGACTACGATGAGACTTTCTCACCGGTAGCAAAGCTAAAGTCCATCCGAATCATGTTAGCAATTGCCGCATTCTACGATTATGAGATATGGCAAATGGACGTCAAAACGGCATTCCTTAATGGTTTCCTTAAGGAAGAATTGTATATGATGCAGCCGGAAGGTTTTGTCGATCCTAAGAATGCTGACAAGGTGTGCAAGCTCCAACGCTCGATTTATGGGCTGGTGCAAGCATCTCGGAGTTGGAACATTCGCTTTGATGAGATGATCAAAGCGTTTGGGTTTACGCAGGCTTATGGAGAAGCCTGCGTTTACAAGAAAGTGAGTGGGACCTCTGTAGCATTTCTCATATTATATGTAGATTACATACTTTTGATGGGAAATGATATAGAACTCTTGGACAGCATCAAGGCCTACTTGAATAAGAGTTTTTCAATGAAGGACCTTGGTGAAGCTGCTTATATATTAGGCATCAAGATCTATAGAGATAGATCAAGACGCCTCATAGGTCTTTCACAAAGCACATACCTTGATAAGATATTGAAGAAGTTCAATATGGAACAATCTAAGAAGGGGTTCTTGCCTGTGTTACAAGGTATGAAATTGAGCTCAGCTCAATGTCCGACCACGGCAGAAGATAGAGAAGAGATGAGTGTCATCCCCTATGCCTCAGCCATAGGTTCTATTATGTATGCCATGCTGTGTACCAGACCTGATGTAAACCTTGCCATAAGTTTGGTAGGAAGGTACCAAAGTAATCCCGGCAAGGAACACTGGACAGCGGTCAAGAATATCCTGAAGTACCTGAAAAGGACTAAGGAAATGTTTCTCGTTTATGGAGGTGACGAAGAGCTCGTCGTAAAGGGTTACGTCGACGCTAGCTTCGACACAGATCTGGATGACTCTAAGTCACAGAACGGATACGTGTATATTTTGAATGGTGGGGCAGTAAGCTGGTGCAGTTGCAAGCAGAGCGTCGTGGCGGGATCTACATGTGAAGCGGAGTACATGGCAGCCTCGGAGGCAGCACATGAAGCAATATGGGTGAAGGAGTTCATCACCGACCTAGAGTCATACCCAATGCGTCGGGGCCAATCAAACTCTTCTGTGACAACACTGGAGCTATTGCACTTGCCAAGGAGCCCAGGTTTCACAAGAAGACAAGGCACATCAAGCGTCGCTTCAACTCCATTCGTGAAAATGTTCAAGATGGAGACATAGATATTTGTAAAGTGCATACGGACCTGAATGTAGCAAATCCGTTGACTAAACCTCTCCCTAGGGCAAAACATGATCAACACCAGAATTCCATGGGTGTTCGATTCATCACAATGTAACTAGATTATTGACTCCAGTGCAAGTGGGAGACTGTTGGAAATATGCCCTAGAGGCAATAATAAAAGCATTATTATTATATTTCCTTGTTCATGATAATTGTCTTTATTCATGCTATAATTGTGTTATCCGGAAATCGTAATACATGTGTGAATGACAGACACCAACATGTCCCTAGTAAGCCTCTAGTTGACTAGCTCGTTGATCAACAGATAGTCATGGTTTCCTGACTATGGACATTAGATGTCATTGATAACGAGATCACATCATTAGGAGAATGATGTGGTGGACAAGACCCAATCCTAAACATAGCTTAAAGATCGTATAGTTCGTTTGCTAGAGTTTTTCCAATGTCAAAGTATCTTTTCCTTAGACCATGAGATCGTGTAACTCCCGGATACCGTAGGAGTGCTTTGGGTATACCAAACGTCACAACGTAACTGGGTGACTATAAAGGTAGACTACGGGTATCTCCGAAAGTGTCTGTTGGGTTGACACGGATCAAGACTGGGATTTGTCACTCCGTATGACGGAGAGGTATCACTGGGCCCA